>NC_133326.1:175249868-175372368 GCF_042186555.1 Aquarana catesbeiana
GACACCCCAAGCTATATGCTGAGAGGCATGGTGAGTATTTTGCAGCTCTCATTTGTTTTTGAAATAAAGAAAGAAAAGAAAAATGCATTTTTTTTTCTTTTTTCAATTCTTAAAACTTTGTGACAAAAAGTGAGGTCTGCAAAATACTCACCATACCTCTCAGCAAATAGCTTGGGGTGTCTACTTTTTAAAATGGGGTCATTTTGGGGGGGTTGTGCCATCTGGGCAACCCATGGCCTCCAAAACTGTGATAGGCAGTGGGGAGTGAAATCAAAAATTTACACCCTTAGAAACCTTGAAGGTGGTGCTTGGTTTTTGGGCTCCCGTATGTGGCTAGGTTCCCAAAAAGTCTCACACATGTTGTATCCTTGTACTCAGGAGAAGCTACAGAATGTATTTTGGGGTGTAATTTCACATATGTCCATGTCATGTTTGAACAATATATCATTTAGTGACAACTTTGTGCAAAAAAAAAATGTCTTTTTCCCGCAACTTGTGTCACAATATAAAATATTCAGTGGACTCGACATGCCTCTCAGCAAATAGCTTGGGGTGTCAACTTTCCAAAATGGGGTAATTTGTTGGGGTTCTGAACTGTCCTGGCATTTTATGAACAACATTTAGACGCTTATGTCACACATCACCCACTCTTCTAACCACTTGAAGACAAAGCCCTTTGTGACACTTTTTGTTTACATGAAAAAATATTTTTTTTGCAAGAAAATTACTTTGAACCCCCAAACATTATATATATATCTTTTTAAAGCAAAGGCCCTACAGATTTAAAAGGTCGGTGTTTCATTTTTTTTTTCACACAGTATTTGCGCAGCGATTTTTCAAACGCATTTTTTGGGGAAAAACACACTTTTTTAAATTTTAATGCACTAAAACACACTATATTGCCCAAATTTTTGATGAAATAAAAAAGATGATCTTAGGCCGAGTACATGAATACCAAACACAACATGCTTTAAACCTGCACACAAACGTGCAGTGGCGACAAACTACATACATTTTTAAAAGCCTTTAAAAGCCTTTATAGGTTACCACTTTAGATTTACAGAGGAGGTCTATTGCTAAAATTACTTCCCTCGATCTGACCTTCGCGGTGATACCTCACATGCATGGTGCAATTGCTGTTTACATTTGACGCCAGACCGACGCTTGCGTTCGCCTTTGCATAAGAGCAGGGGGGGACAGGGGTGCTTTTTTTTTTTCTTTTTCTTTTTTTATCTTATTTTTAAACTGTTCCTTTCATTTTTTAATCATTTTTATTGTTATCTCAGGGAATGTAAATATCCCCTGTGATAGCAATAGGTAGTGACAGGTACTCTTTTTTGAAAAAATTGGGGTCTATTAGACCCTAGATCTCTCCTCTGCCCTCAAAGCATCTGACCACACTAAGATCGGTGTGATAAAATGCTTTCCCAATTTCTCAATGGCGCTGTTTACATCTAAGTCCTGAAATGCTCGTAGCTTCCGGTTTCTTAGGCCATAGAGATGATTGGAGCCATTCTGGTCTCTGATCGACTCTATGGTCAGCTAGCTGAATCACCGGGTGCATTCTCGGGTTCCCTGTTGGGACAGGAGAGCCAGAGAAAACCATGGAAGACGGTGGGTGGGACATTCCCTCCCACTGCTTGTAAAAGCAGTCTAGAGGCTAATTAGCTGCTAGGATTGCTTTTACATGAAAGCCGACCGCTGGCTGAAAAGAAGGATACCAAGATGATACCTAAACCTGCAGGCATCATTCTGGTATAACCACTCAAAGTCCAGCAACATACCAGTATTTTGCTGGTCCTTGTGCATATATTGTAATCTTTTTTTTTTTCATGCAGCCCGTGGGCTGAACGAAAAAAAGAGATTGATCGATGGGTATGCCCACCATTAGAATACCTCCCTTCATCCACCCACTTCTAATGATGGGCATACATGCACCATTTATATATGCCCAAGCATGGGGGCATCCGCCCCAAAAATTAGGAGCAAATCACTACTCCGCCCCTGCCGCCCCCATGCTTCGGCATATATGCTCTTTTTTTAACTGTGGTGGTGAAATTACCTCTGACAGCACTGGAGTCATGGCTTTATGTATCGTAGGATCAAACGATGTTGCTGTCAACATAAATAAATCCGCGCTGCAACTGAATGGCGTACCTGCTAAGCAAATGATGGTTAACAATAAAACAAAGTAACATTACAGTATAACAATAAGACTTACCATACCTGCAAAGCAAATACAAAAAAAATTGTAAAAAATAGAACATTTTTTTAACGCAACCTGTGCCTAAAATATATATATGCCGAAGCATGGGGGCATCCACCCGCAAAAGGTAGGAGCAAATCGCTACTCCACCCCTGCTGCCCCCATGCTTCGGCATATATGCTCTTTTTTTTAACTGTGGTGGTGAAATCACCTCCGACATCACTGGCGTCACGGCTTTATGTATTGTGGGAGCAAACGCTGTTGCTGTCAAGATAAATAAATCTGCGCTGCAGCTGAATGGCGTACCTGAAAACAAAAAAAAGGTTAACAATAAAACACAGTAAACAGTAAAGTATAAAAAAATTTTATATACCTGAAAAGCAAACATGATAAAACATTAACAATAAAACATTGCAGAATAGAATACAGTAAAAAAGAGCAGAACAATAGAGAGAGAGAGAACAATAAAATGACTATTTTTTACTTTATTTTATATTTTTTTGTGTATTTTTTTTTACTTTTTTTTTTTTTACATTTTTTTTTATAACTGTAACTTTAGTAACTGTAACCGGTTCCAGGTTTGAGTCTCTCAAAATGCGATGGCATCTTGGGAGACCCTGTGAACGTGTGCCTACTCTGTGCAATGCTGTACCAACTAGTGTATGGTAGCGCTCAAAACATTCACCAATGCAAAGACCAGGATTGTCATGACAGGAGGGACAATAATAGCGAGTGTCACGCCTATATCCGCACTTTCTACAGACACAACATTTTCTTTGGGGGGCTCGTTGGGTAGGGGTACTCGGGAGGACATAAGGAAAATGCCTCTCATGCAGCCAACTTACTGCATTTGGTTGGGGAAGGTGAGGTGGAGCACCATCTGGAAACAGAAGGGCTCTGACGATCTCTTCCTGGAATTTAAGGAAAGATCCAGTCCATTCTGAAGCTCTGTATAGCACATGAGCGTTCAGCAAAGCCAATTGAAATAAGTATACAGACATTTTTTGTACCAGTGTCTGGCCTTACGGGCAACTAAGTATGGTGCCACCAACTGGTCGTTGAGGTCCACCCCTCCCATATTTTGGTTATATTCATGGACACAGAGGGGTTTCTTCACAACACCAGTCGCCGTAGTAATTTGGACAGTTGTGTCTGCATGAAGGGAGGTAAGAATAAAAACATTCTTATTATCCCTCCACTTCATAGCGAGCAAGTTATTACACTTCAAGCAGGCTCTCTCCCCCAGCCTAAGAGGGGAATCTACAAGCCCCTGGGGAAAGCCCCGGCGATTAGATCGCACGGTGCCACATGCTCCAATCTGATGATCAAAAAGGTGATTAAAAAGTGGCACGCTCGTGTCATAATTGTCCACATACAAATGGTGCCCCTTTCCGAATAAGGGTGACACCAAGTCCCACACAATCTTGCCAGCGCTTCCTATGTAGTCAGGGCAGTTTGTCGGCTCTACGTGACTATCTCTTCCCTCTTAAACCATAAAACTACATGTATAGCCTGTGGCCCTGTCACAGAGCTTATACATCTTGACCCCGTATCTGGCACGCTTGCTGGGAAGGTACTGTTTGAATGACAAGTGGCCAGAAAACTTAATCAGGGACTCATCAACGCAGACAACTTGATAAGTAGTAAACAAGTCTGCAAAATGTTGGTTGAAGTGGTTTACGAGGGTCCGAATTTTGTAGAGCCGATCGTATCCAGGGTCTCCACGAAGACGACAGAGTTCATTGTTGTTGAAGTGCATGAACTGCAAAATCTGCTCGTATCGTGCCCTGGCCATGGAAGCAGAGAACACAGGCATATGGTGAATTGGGTCAGTGGACCAATATGACTGCAACTCACTATTTTTGGTTATGCCCATGAGAAGGGAAAGGCCCAGAAAGATCTTAAATTTGGAAACCGTAATTGGTTTCCAATCTCTGGCAAGGGAGGAATGGGGATAGTGGCGATGTGTTGACCAGCGTACAAATTGCTTTGGTCCACAATAGATCTATAGAGATCTTCGGTGAAAAACAGTGAATAAAAATCAAGTGGAGTAAAATCAACTGTTTCCACATGAATGTCGGGTTGGCCAGCGAATGGGGGAAGTACGGGTGCTGCAGAAGTGGTGGGTTCCCAATTAGGATTGGCGAATGCAGCAGGAAGGGCACTATGGGCACGATGGGCCTGTGTTCGTCTTCTTGGTGGCAGCGGGACACTTCTTGTGCTTGCCACCTCACCAGCTTGAACTGCAATTATGGGACTCGCCACATCACCAAGTGTTACTGCAGTGCTGGATGTACGACCAGGGTGTACTAGGCCGCTGGTGCTTGCCAGTTCACCAGAAGGAATAGCGTCGCTAGTACTTCTCTGCTCCATATGAGAGCCCTGCGGTTCTTGCACTTCAACAGCAGAAGAAGATTGGGGTCTCTTACGCCTAACCTTGGCAGGGACCACAACTCCGTCATCAGAGCTGTCTGTCATGGAGCCGCTGCTGTCTACAGGTTCGTATTCTGAGCCTGAATCTGACAGATGAGTAACTTCCTCTTCACTATCTGTCATGCTCAGAAACGTGTTGGCCTCTTCACTAGTGTACCTTCGATTTGCCATTTGGGGCTCTAAATTTAGTGGTACACTAGTGAGACTCACAGGCAAAAAAAGCTCCTGACTGTTAGCGACTGTATCAAAACGCTACCAAAAAACCTGTTAGCAATCACAGGGATCAGGCCTGACTCTGCGAACACTGCAGTTATGTGTGTTTAGTGTTTTGTAAGTGACAGTGATTGATCGATACTGCACTTGGGTGGGCTGGGCTGGGCTGGGCGGGGGGGGGGGCAAAACGCAGGTGCTAGCAGGTATCTGGGCTGATCCCACTAACACTGCATTTTTGGGAACCCTAATGGGGATGCTAGTATAGATCTGATCGGATCAGATATTGATCCGTTCAGATACTATACCACTAAGGGAGGTGTATGGTGGGTGCGTGTGTGTCAGCGGTACTGGCACTAACCTGACTCTGCCTGGGTGACGCAGACCCTATCTGACCCTAAAACCTAACTTATATCACCTGCCGGGCGATTAGGAGGTTAAACCTTTATTAGGTAATAAACGGCGGGTGCTCTGACACTATAAAAAATAAACTAACTAACCAGCGTCACCTGTAACAGTTATACGGTGATCACTGGTGAAAGGGTTAACCAAGGGGCAATCAGGGGGTTAAAACCTTTACTATGTAGTATATTGGGGTCCCTGACGCTATAAAACGCTGACGGCGAACCTAAATACTTACCTCCCTAACTAGCGTCACCTGTGACACTAATACAGCGTCCAGAAAAACTATCGCTTAGTGACACTGGCGACGGGGTGTGATCAAGGGGTTAAAACTTTATTAGGGGGGTACCCTAGACCTAAAGGGGCCTAACACTAACTGCCCTACCACTTATAACTGTCACAAAATGACACCAATGCAATAATCAGAAAAAAAAACTGCTATTGGTTTCACTGTGATGGGGGTACAGGGGGGTGATCGGGGGGTGATGGGGGGTGAAAAGTGTGCCTAGAGTGTTCTACTGTATGTGTAGTGTTGGTGCAGACTTACTTGATGTCTTCTCTCCTCGGAAGCTGGAATGAAAAAGCTTCACAAGGAGCGATGACATTACTTCCTCTGCCGCTGTTTACATTACAGCAGCAGAGAAAGCATTCCATTCACCAGGAGCGATCATGAGGGGTTGGCCATGAATCAGTGGCCTTCCCCTCACCTCGGATCGCTCCTGATGATAATCCAACCGCCGCAGGCACCGGAGGGATCCGATCTGACCCCCTGCCCACGGGCAGGCAGGGATGTACAGGTAAGCCCTTATGCCTGCCCTTGTCATTGTGCCGTCGTACATTGGCATGCGACAGTCAGCAACTGGTTAAGGAATAATTGATGATCGGAAATTAAATGTGTACGTACATCCTGTCTGGTTTGGAACAATGCAGAGTGTACCTGAGGGGTAGGATAGGATTTATGCTGCATCTCAAGGGATTTAAGTTTAGTTAATAGTGTGGTCAGTGCCTGCAATTTCCTCCTCTTTTCTCTTGATGCTGCCTGAAGGAGCAGGCCCCTGCTGTACGCTTTATGGGTGCATAACAGAGAAAAGGTAGAGGTGTCAGGCATATCATTATGAAGGAAAAAATCCTTGATCTGATCCTGCAACCTACTCCTATATTTAGGATTATTAAGTATGGATGTATTATTACGCCACAAGTGCACTGGCACCACAGAATTTTTCTCTTTGATTGACAAGGAGATTGGTGCATGATCAGACCAGGTGGTCAAATGAATTTTAGCCGACACAACATTTTTTAGAAGAGACAAGTCAGAAACAAATTAAATCAATTCTTGAATATGACTTGTTGGGAGCAGAATAGTAAGTGAAATCTTTTTCCCCAGAATTAAAACAACGCCATATATCATGCAAGTCAAATGAATGTAAAAAAGGTTGGATTTTACTGCGTGTTGAGTGCTGTGTTGCAAAGCAATCCAATTGTTTGTTAGGTACACAGTTAAAGTCACCACAATATAACAATAGGCCTTTCTTGATAGTGTCAACTTTCTTTTTGAGGGTATACAGGAAAGGCAGTTGTCTATAATTAGGAGTGTAAAGGTTGATTAGAGTATACATGACATTATTGAGTTCACAAACCAAAACGATAAATCTTCCCGATTTATCCTTGAGCATGTCATGAAGGCGGAAGGCCACAGTATGGATAACAGCAATCAACACACCACATTTTTTCTTGGAGCCAGAGGCTGTAAAAACCTGGGGGCATAGTTTGTGCACAAAAGTTGTTTCTGTTGTACAAAATGAGTTTCCTGAATGCACAGGACGTCACTTTTCAGGGTTTTTGCCTGCTGCCACATGGCCCTTCTTTTAAAGGGGCTGTTGAGGCCATGTGCATTCAAAGACACAAAGTTAAGGACCACTGTTCATCAGGGGGAGAATGCAGTGCGAGGATAGCTTTAGGATTAGTAGTAGGTAGTTATAGATATGAGTACCTGTAGGTGAAGATATGCTGTCCTTAGAGTTGGCATAGAAAAGTTCATGCAGTGGCGACCAGATTCCAGAGAGTCATCATCAAATTTTCCATATATAGGCGTAGGTGGTAAAACAAAAAAGGAAAAGACAAAAACGCAACAACTAAATAACAGAAGTAACATAAAAAAAGAGGAAGTATTCCTCAACGTGCGAAAAGTATAACTGGGGGGCAACTGGGGGGTTTAGCTCTTAGCCTCCAGCTTCGGCCCTTGCCTTTATTAAGCAGTGAGCTTTTATGGGACCCTGGCACAGAAGATGTAAGCGCTGGGTCATGGTGCATCAATTTGTCTCCATTCTGGTGAGATGCACCTGGGGGTAGTGGTAGTGAGTGCGGCCTCCTCTTCATTTCGGAGAAGACCCCTTTTTTTGTAAGTTGAAGACCCTCCTCTAATGATTTGATAGCGTAAGTGCAGCCATCTTTGATAACGAGAAGTTTGGTCAGGAAACCCCAAGAGTATGCGAGGTGGTTGTTTCGTAGTAGCTTAGTGAGTGGCACTAACTTCTCACGTGCCAGCATGGTGTGTTGGGAAAGGTCAGCATAAATGGCAATTCCTGAGTAGGGGTCAGGCAGTGGAGAGTGTTGTCTTGCAAACCGCATCAGGTTGTCTTTATCATCAATAATTTTTATTAAGTTTTAGTTGACAGAAATAGAAAATCAACAAAATATACAGTACATTGTAAGCCTGACATCATTAATAACAATGTTCCTTGTTTTTCTACGCTCCATACAAACTAGTATTGCATTGTGATCTCACACTTTTATGGCTAGTCAAGGATTAATTAAGAGAGAGGTAGCATATTATCCTTGTGTTGTTGCACAAGAATCAATGAACACCCACTTGCGATCACTCTATTTTGTCGCCGTGGGTATTCCATTAGTTGTTTTCATCAGTCACTTGTTTTGGACCGAACCAGAACCGTCCGGTATTTTGTTTCTGTCCCCCTGGCCTAATCAACCTTCAATGTAAAGTGTGCACACTTGAAGTAAATTACTGAGATAGACACAGTTCAGTAGCTTGATACTTCTGCTTTATTGCTTCCTGTACTCCAGCTAATATACCGTGAACCGGATATTTCATTATCAAATAAGACAAGCGTATACAGACCGCAATATATACATATTCATTACTGTGACAAAGTATAAGCTTTCAGCTGGGTTATATCTATATAAGGGAATAGCAAACTATCATAGCTAAATAGGGTGTCTTGTTTTCAGTTCTTGTTCTCTTGGGTGTAGTCTCGAAGTCTTGAAAACAGGTGCAATCTTCTTCAACTTGTCTTTAACTCTTGCAGTTCGGGTCTACAATGAGGGTGGGGCAATAAGCTGGCAGACATCTAATTGAATATGGTTAAGGCTGATAGCTGAGGCTGAAGTAAGCACTTATAACTATATAGTAATATTGAAAATATGCATTTCACCATAACACTCCTAATCACATCCATTACACACTCACTATGCAGCAATCATTAGATTGTGATACAGAACAGCTAGTATGAACCAAACAACATAACTGTAGAGAAATAATATCAACACAACCAAAAACATAAGGCAGTCAAGGTGATATCTATTCATTTCCTTTGTGAATTAAAATAATGTACCTTCCACATATATGTCAGTTTTTCACTCTCGGATTATACAAATCTTATTCCACTGTTCCTTTACCCTTTTATAACTCCCATTAGCTGATGCATGTAGTACTTCATATGATCCATTAGTTTGTGTGGTTTGTATTATTTCCGACAATGTAGGGGCATTTATTTCCTTCCAACTTCTTAGGATAGATATTCTGGCAGCCAGCAAGATGTGTGAAATCCTTACTTTGTATGGTGAGGGGATAGAGTGTAATTCCAAAGACAATAATGCCATCCCTGGAGATAATGATTGTTTTGTGCCTGTGATATCCATCATTAACCTTTCTACTTGTGACCACAATGCTCTCAGTTTTGGACAAAACCAGAGTATATGGATCAGTGGCCCGTATTTCCACATTCTCTCCAACAACTTATAGAGGCTCCAGGAAATATTTTTGCTATGCGATGTGGGGTCAAGTACCATCTTAATAATATCTTTTGTTTCATTTCTCCTAAATTGGTGCTTTTTGTGGATGTATGTATAAGGCGGAATGATTTTTCCCAATGCTGGGGTGTATATTCTTTCCCTAACTCATGTTCCCATGCTAGCATGGATTGTGTTTTTGTACATATATTTTTTTCTTGGAGTCTCGAGTATATTAGTGATGTACCTTTGCGTTTGTTTGAGTTTTTTTGATAAAATTGCATCAGTTTTTCTGACAGTGTTGTGATTAGGTGGGGGTTCCTTGTTATTAGGTGGACTAATTGTGTGTATTTGTAGTGCTCAGTGTGAGGTAGTTGATAGTCTTGTTGTAGTTTAGAGAATGTCTTTACTGATGGGCCTTCCATAATTTCGTCTAGGTAATATATTCCCTTTGCCTGCCAACCTGTTAGGTTGAGGTCTGGAATGATATGTGTGAATGCTGATATGGGGAATTTCAATGGTGTCACTATGCCACTCCAGTTTTGATAACTGCAAAAGTGCGTCCATGCTCTCACTGATGCTAGTATAGGAGGGGTCAGTTTTTTGTGTAGTGATTTGGTATGATGGGTAGTTAAGAGCAAATCTTTAAGATTTCCTTTGGGAATTTGTGTGGGTTCAATATCCTTCTATAATGTGTTGGTGTCTTCTCTCATCCAATGTCGAAGCTGTGCAAGGATCATTGCAAAATAGTAATCCTGTAAATGCACATGTCCTATTCCTCATTCCTCCCACTTTTCTATGTTTGGTCAAGCTATTAAATGCGCATCTCGCTCTTTTCCCCTGCCATAGGAATTTGTTTATGATAGGTTGTAGGGAATTAAACAATGAGTTGGGAAGTGGAATTGGTGGTGTTCTGAAAAGATATAGCAGCTGAGGGAGTACCTGCATCTTAAAGGCTGCCAGTCTGCCAAGCCATGATAATTCATTGTGGGCTATTGCTTTTAATCTGGCCCCCATTGAATTTAGAAAGGGTGTGCAGTTTGCCGGCATAAGATCTTCTGTTCTGGGAGTTAGGGCTATACCTAGGTACTTGATACCATCTTTTTTCCAGATGTAGGGGAATTTTTGTTTTAATTCCTGGCTATCATTGTCTGAGATACCTAGATTTAGTATGTAGGATTTTGTTTCATTGATCTTGTAGTATGATACTTTGTTAAAGAAAAGTAATGCTTCATGTACAGAGGGGAGAGAAACACTCGGGTCGGTGAGCATTAATATTATATCATCGGCAAAAAGGCTTATGGTGTGGGTTCTTGAGCCAATTTGTATGCCTGCTATCTGTGGGTGTGACCGTATGTGGTAAGCAAGTGGTTCCATTAAGAGGATAAAAATTAATGGGGAGAGGGGGCAGCCCTGTTTTGGTTCCATTAGTAATTGTAAATGGAGTAGATAAAGCACCAGAGATGTAAACTCGTGCCGATGGAGTGGAATAAAGAGCCATTATGGCACTATATATAGGGCCCACAAATCCAAATTTATCCAATACCAATGCTAGAAATTTCCAATGTATCCTGTCGAACGCCTTCTCCGCATCCAGCCCGAGGAGCAGAGAAGGCGTTTGACGTTCCCCAGCCACATGGATAACATTTATTAGGCACCTTGTAGCATCTGCTGTCTGCCTACCCTTGGTAAACCCAGACTGATCTATATCAATAAGAGAAGGCAAGATATTCACTAACCGCTCTGCCAGTAGCTTTGCATATATCTTGATGTCATTGTTCAGTAAAGATATAGGCCTGAAGTTTTGTGGGAAGTCAGGTTCTTTTCCCGGTTTCGGCAAAGCCACTATTAAAGCCTGTAACATGTCTGGAGGGAATGAGGAGGAGGCAGCAGCAGAATCAAACATCGTCACCAAATGTGGTGTTAATATGTCCTGGAATGTCTTAAAATATTCACCCATGAACCCATCAGGTCCAGGGGATTTGTTTGTTGGTAAAGATAGTATAATTTTCCTCACTTCTTCATTTGTAATGGGAGAGTGTAGGTCCGTGAGATGCTCCTGAGTGAGCTTGGGGAGAGAAATGTTTTAATAATCTCTGGTGTCGGCTGTGATGCTGTGGTGTTGTTTTTAACCACTTGCCGCCCACCATATAGCAGAATGATGGCTGCAAAGTGGTTTCAATATCCTGACTGGGCGTCATATGATGTCCTCAGGATACTAAGCCGCTGCTCGCCCGGAGGCACGCATCGCGGTGATCGTTGTTGCGGTGTGTCAGTCTGACACACCGCAACTCCGATCTAGGTAAAGAGTCTCTGACGGGGACTCTTTACCACGTGATCAGCTGTGTCCAATCATGGCTGATCACGATGTAAATAGGAAGAGCCGGTGATCGGCTTTTCCTCACTCGTGTCTGACAGACGCGAGTAGAGGAGAGCCTGTCGGCTGCTCTCCTGACAGGGGGGGGTCTGTGCTGATTGTTTACCAGCACAGCCCCCCTCAGATCCCATCCAGGACCACCGTCATTCTGCCCAGGACCACCAGGATGGCCATCCACACTGGACCACCAGGTATGCCCCCTTAGACCCCCAGGGAAATACTAATTTGTGCCCAGGCAGCTGCCAATCAATGCCAAGGCAGCTGCCATCAGTGCCCACTCACAATGCCTACCACTGCCAGTGCCACCAGGGATGCCTATCAGTGCCTCATATCAGTGCTGCATATCAGTGCCCATCAGTGCCCAGCAGTGCCGCCTATCAGTGCCCAGCAGTGCCGCCTATCAGTGTCACCCATAAGAACCCATCTTTGCAGCCTTTCAGTGCCCATCAGTGTCACCTATCACTGCCACCCATGAGTGCCCATCAGTGCCGCCTATCAATGCCCATGAGTGCTGCCTACCAGTGCCCATCAGTGCCGCATATCAGTGCCCATCAGTGCCCGCTCATTGGTGCCACCTCATCGGTGCCACCTTATCAGTGCCCGTCAGTGCCGCCTTATTAGTGCCCATCAGTGAAGGAGAAAACTTACTTATTTACAAAATTTTATAACAGAAACAAAAGCAAAACTTTTATTTTTTTCAAAATTTTCGGTCTTTTTTTATTTGTTTAGCAAAAAATAAAAACTGCAGGGGTGATCAAATACCACCAAAAGAAAGCTCTATTTGTGGGAACAAAATGATAAAACTTTAGTTTGGGTACAGTGATGGATGACCACGCAATTGTCCTTCAAACTGCGACAGCACTGAAAGCTGAAAATTGGTCTGGGCAGGAAGGTGTATAAGTGCCCTGTATTGAAGTGGTTAATGTTGTAGAGTGAACTGTAGTATTGGCTGAAGGCATCCGCTATTTGTTGTGGGTGGTATTGTTTGGTGTGTGTAGTGGGGTGTTTTATAAAGGGGATTTGGGTTTTGTATCTATGGCCTTTAAGTTTATTAGCTAAAAGTTTCCCTGCTTTGTTGCCGCTAGTGTAGTAGGATAATTTGAGTCTCCTGGTGGCCTTTTCAAAGTCATCCATAAACAGGAGTCTCAAATCATTACGAAGGTGTGTTAATGTTTCTGTCAGTTTGTGGGAGGTGTGTATCATGTTTTGTATCTCAATGTGATCTATTTGGGAGACTAGTGAGTCAACCTTCTGCTGCCTCCTCCTCTTGTTTCTAGCCCCTTGCTGGATCAGGATTCCCCTTGTGAACACCTTGTCCGCATTCCATACAGCAAAAGGGCAAGAGACTGAATCGTAATTTAACTCAAAAAATTTTATAATTTGTTTCGATATGTGATATCTGGCAGGACACTCCCGAAACAGTTTAGGGTTAGCCCTCCATACGAAGGCGGGTCCGTGCGTGGAAGGGTCGCCCACCACTAATTTCACCGAGACATGATCCGACCAGGTAATATTATTAATTTTAGCTGTTTTACATTTAAATAGTACTCTTTTGTCCACCAAAAACAAATTGATTCTGCTATAGGATTTGTAGATATTGGAAAAAAATGAGTAGTCCCGTTCGTTAGCATTTATGCATCTCCATGCATCATATAGTTCATAAGATTGTAGTGCAGCTTTCAGAGATGGTGGAGAATGTTTTGGCTTAGCTGTCGAGTCCATCATCGGATCTGGGGTAACATTGAAGTCTCCGCACATCACCAATAGTCCCTTTTGTATCTTACGTATTTTCCGCATTGCCTTATGGAAGAATTTTATTTGCCTGGTGTTAGGTGCATATATGTTGACAATCGTATAGGTGATGGAATTAATGTCACAAATCAAAATGATAAATCTCCCTTGTGGATCACAAATAGTCTCGTGGGTTTTGAAAGCTATGGTGTTTCTTATTGCTATCATTACTCCTTTCCGTTTAATATCCACATTGGCATTAAAAATAAATGGGAACTTGGGATGGGTGCATTTAGGTGGTGATGAGGCACAAAAGTGTGTTTCTTGGACACACAATATGTCACTTTTGTGTTACAGAGCCTCCCTCCAAAGGTATCTTCTCTTCGCTGGGTGGTTGAGTCCTATAGCATTAATTTTTAAAAAATCAATAGCCATTTTGGGAGTCAGATGAGTGATGTGTGGTGGGTGTCCTGCAGTATCCACTTACTGTTAGCAGGGTCACGCCCCTTTTCCAATAGAAGAATGGATCTTGGGGTCTTCTTAGTGGCCAGGTTGATTTTTCAAGTACGATTCTGGTCGGTACAGTAACATAAAGGTCACTCTTGACTAGGGATGAGCTTCGTGTTCGAGTCGAACCCATGTTCGACTCGAACATCGGCTGTTCGATCGTTCGCCGAATTGCGAACGTTATGGGCCGTTCGCGCTAAATTCGTGTGGCGCGTCACGGCCCATAATTCACTGCGGCATCGCAGTGCATTGCTGGCTGATGATTGGCCAAGCATGCACTATGACCCGCATGCTTGGCCAATCACAGCGCCGTCAGTAGAGAGAGCTGTAATTGGCCAAAGCCAGGGTGGCTTTGGCCAATTATGGCTCAGGGGATTTAGTACACACCCCACACTATATAAGGCCGCCTGCACGGCGGCCCTGTGTAGTGTGTGTTCCGGTGTGCTGAGAGATAGAGAGAGAGAGAGACAGTGTCATTTGATTTGAGTTAGATAGATTAGGCAGAACAGTCAGTCAGTTAGCTGCACTTACAGTGTATTGTGTATATATATGCATCCCAGGTGTTGCATATATATATATACACTGTATTCAGTTTAGCTAGATCCGTTCCTGTTATCTTCTATCTAGACTATTTACATTTAATGCAGTGTGTCCTGCTCACAGTGTTCAGCTAGATCCGTTCCTGCTATTTACATTTAGTGCAGTGCGTCCTGCTCACAGTGTTCAGCTAGATCCGTTCCTGTTATCTTCTAGACTATTTACATTTAGTGCAGTGCGTCCTGCTCACAGTGTTCAGCTAGATCCGTTCCTGCAATTTACATTTAGTGCAGTGCATCCTGCTCACAGTGTTCAGCTAGATCCGTTCCTGTTATCTTCCTACTGACAGGCAGGCTTGTCTGGTTACAGTATATAAAGCTACCTGAAGAAAATTACAGGTGTTCTATTTGATCCTATTAGTACCACGGTCAGGCAGCTAGACTATTTACATTTAGTACGGTGCGTCCTGCTCACAGTGTACAGCTAGATCCGTTCCTGTTATCTTCCTACTGACAGGCAGGCTTGTCTGGTTACAGTATATAAAGCTACCTGAAGAAAATTACAGGTGTTCTATTTGATCCTATTAGTACCACGGTCAGGCAGCTAGACTATTTACATTTAGTACAGTGCGTCCTGCTCACAGTGTACAGCTAGATCCGTTCCTGTTATCTTCCTACTGACAGGCAGGCTTGTCTGGTTACAGTATATAAAGCTACCTGAAGAAAATTACAGGTGTTCTATTTGATCCTATTAGTACCACGGTCAGGCAGCTAGACTATTTACATTTAGTACAGTGCGTCCTGCTCACAGTGTTCAGCTAGATCCGTTCCTGTTATCTTCCTACTGACAGGCAGGCTTGTCTGGTTACAGTATATAAAGCTACTTGAAGAAAATTACAGGTGTTCTATCCCAGCTTAGTGCAGCTACAGGCCATTAGTATGTCTGGAAGGCCAAGAAGGAGAGGGACAAAAAAGTGAGGTGAAATCTTCTGAAGAGGAGGAAAGACAGCAAAACAAATGTCACAGGGGTGATAACCCTTCCCTATGTTTTCCAAAAAGCTTAGAAAAGATTTTTTGGCTGGAGCTAAACACGTTAAAAATGTTCAAAATTACAAACAGATTCTACTTAACAACAAACCTACAGTCCCTGTCTTGTTTGCACCGCCTGTATACTGCTGTTCAGAGTATATAGGGCCTGGTGGTCCCACACCTTTCCTTATTTTAATTTGGGTGCGGGGTTCCCCTTAATATCCATACAAGACCCAAAGGGCCTGGTAATGGACTGGGGGGTACCCATGCCGACATGACATTAAACCCGCAAGCAGTTTTAAATGAGATTTTTTCCTTTAAAAATGACATTTGGTGCAGGGACTGTTCTAAACATGGGAAACACGCGTCACTTTACAGGCATACTATAGACACCCCCCAGGTACGATATTTAAAGGAATATTTCACTTTTTTTTTTTTTACTTTAAGCATCATTAAAATCACTGCTCCCGAAAAAACGGCCGTTTTTAAAAGTTTTTTTTGCATTGATACATGTCCCCTGGGGTAGGACCCGGGTCCCCAAACCCTTTTTAGGACAATACCATGCAAATTAGCCTTTAAAATGAGCACTTTTGATTTCGAACGTTCGAGTCCCATAGACGTCAATGGGGTTCTAACGTTCGTGCGAACTTTCGGTCCGTTCGCGGGTTCTGGTGCGAACCGAACCGGGGGGTGTTCGGCTCATCCCTACTCTTGACTGTTAAAAGTAAAAAAAAGTAAACATCTGAACAGAATATGGAAAAAACAGAGTCTGTAAGCCTAACATTAGTAGGAAAAGATGGGTGTGGCACATAGCCACTCAATATTTAGTGGAGAGAAAGGTGGTCTCAAGGACCAACAAAGGAGAACAGTTCAAGTTGGAAGAGACTCCTCCTCAGCAGGTATTAGTGCTTTTGTCTGTAACCTGGGCCCAGGTCATTTATGAGAACGTGCGTTCTTGTGATTGACAGTACGCCAATCAGATTCTTGGTTGTTATCAATGCCGTAGCATGATGGTGTAGGCGGTTCAGGTATGATGCCCCATGTGCCATGCCTTTGGCCACTGATTCCATTATGTGCTCTTTGCCATCCTTAGTGACAATTATTTTCATAGGAAATCCCCATTTGTAGCTTAGCTTATGGTTTCTAAGCGCCTTGGTAATGGTGTTTAAATTCCTGCGTTTCTGGAGGGTGTATTCAGTCAGCATAGAACTGCAATTCTTTGTATGGTGACGGTATCTGCTCTCTATGACGGGAGACTGACATCAACTTTTCTTTTGTATGGTAAAAGTGGAGTCACAGAATGACATCCCAGGGGATACTAGCAGGGAGATGTGTGGGCTTGGGGAGGCGATGAATCCTGTCCACAGTAAAATCAAGTGCTGACATTTCTGGTAACACTGTGGTAAAGAGCTGGGATGCATAGTTACACAGGTCTTGCTGCAGAACAGATTCTGGAATTCCTCGTATTTTAACATTGTTTCTCCTGGCCCTGTCCTCCATGTCCACCATTTTGGCTTTAATACTGTCTATGTCATCCTCATTGCTTTCGTTTGCATCCTCTAATGCATTGATGGTAGTGGCAAACTCCCCCATTTTATTCTCTACATGTGTCACTCTGTCTGAAACCGCCTGTAAGTCTCTGCTAACTGTGTGTATACAGGATACCTAGTCAGAATGTAAAGAACTCCTCAGGGATACCAGCATTTCTTTAAGCACAGTATCTATGACCGGCTGGTTATTGGTAGGGAAATGATCTATGGAGTTTGGCAGCTCCCTGGTGTCATCCCCTGATTCATGGGCAGAGCTCACCTCATGATCTTCATCCGCTGCATCCATCCTCTCACGGGATTTCTCTGGGCTTCCAGATGATGGTGTAGCTGGAGAGGATTGTGATCCTTTTGGTGGGCTGCTTCTTTTTTGAGGTTTCCCTTTCTGTGAGAAGCTGTGTGTGGGTCTGGATACTGACATGGATGTCGCGCTGGCGCCATTTTGCCTAGGGTCTGGCAGGAAGAATTCGGTCAGTTTCTAGGGCAGGGCCCCCTCTGCCTTCCATCTCGTCATGGCGATATCTTGATCCCCTGGTTTGTGCAAGCTAGAATGCTCATTTTTTATGCTTGATTGAGGCCTTGGTGGTCCAGTATGTGCTGCTGTTTGCCTGCTGCGGTCAGAGCGCTGCTAATCCGCGGCCATCTTGGTCTCCGGCTAGCTCTGCCCCCACCATCAGGTTGTCTTTAACGTTGAAGAAATGTATGCGTCACGCGAGATTTTGTCTGGGAGGTGTGGTGGCTTGGGTAGCCTATGAGCCCGATCTACAGTAATTTTGCCAGCAGGTGTATCAGTGAGCAAGTCATTGATTAACTGCTGCACATAGTGCTGGAAGGTCAGAGGGGGGTACAGATTCTGCCACCCTGCGTGGTTTAAAATTATTTCTGTGAGATCTGTTCTCTAAGTCTGCCATTTTGGTTTTCAGTGCCTCCATTTTATCATCTTTGTCATTGTGTGCATCCACTAGCTCATTATGAGCAGACGCAAACTCCTCCATCTTGTTTTCTACATGGCTAACACGGTCCCCCACCTCAGCTATGTCAGACTTCTTTTGGGAAACACAGTCCATGAGATTCCTATGCATGGATCCCCACAGGGACACCAGCATCTCTTTCATGGTGGTATCGCTGAGGGGTTGCCCAGTAGTTGGGAAGTCGTGGATTTGTTCATAGAATTCTGTGGTGCTGTCCTGGGATGTGTAGTCCCCCTTTCTATCCCCTGCATATGTGTGGGCAGAGGAACGCTTGGATGCTGCCTTTTGTGGGCTTTGGATGAGGGTATTGCAGGAGGAGGAGCAGCTGCTATGGCTTGGTGAAATGGAGGGAGGTTTGTTGCTGTCTCTCTCATCCCCTTGTGTGCCGTTTTGCCTGGCGCGCTGCTGTCTGAAGGCAACGGTGCCATCTTGGTGTTTCTGCATACTAGCTGAGACAAAAAAGTCCATCAGCTTGTGGGGACCTCCCTTGGGTTTTCTCTTACCTATAGCTGCAGCACTGTCTTCGGGGTTCTCCGGGACCCGTGGGCTTTGTTGCAGTCGGTCCTCGCCACGTGTGTGCAGGCCAGGAGGGCTGGAGGACTATCTCCTACGGCTGCCAGCCACTCCCCCCCAGTACAATATTTTTAAGGGGGAACCTAAATAAATTATTGAAATGGAGAACACTATGTTTCTTGCATTTGTATTTGCATGAACACGGACCATATCCCGAGGGGAAATTTCTCATTTGTGAGTTTTTCATACCACAGGCTGGAGCAGGAGATCTGATACTGAAGTGGAGAGAAAGGAGGGAGCTTCCATTCAGAGCTTTTGTGGCTCAGTGTTGAGGTGAGCAGGCATAACAGCTGGTGGAGGTGTGCACAGTTTAGAATACCTGAGAAGTGTGGATGAAGCACAGCGGTGCAATATTTGTGCACAGCAATTTGTGCAAAGAAAGTTGATATAATATATATATATATATATATATATATATATATATATATATATATATATATATATATATATGTGCGGAATGTATTCAGACCCCCCTAAACTTTTCAATTTTTGTTATATTGCAGCCATTTGCTAAGTTCATTTTTTTCCTCATTAATGTACACATAGCACCCAATATTGACATAAAAACACAGAATTGTTGACATTTTTGCAGATTTATTAAAAAAGAAAAACTGAAATATCACATGGTCCTAAGTATTCAGACCCTTTGCTGTGACACTCATATATTTAACTCAGGTGCTGTCCATTTCTTCTGATCATCCTTAAGATGGTTCTACACCTTCATTTGAGTCCAGCTGTGTTTGATTATACTGATTGGACTTGATTAGGAAAGCCACACACCTGTCTATATAAGACCTTACAGCTCACAGTGGATGTCAAAGCAAATGTGAATCATGAGGTCAAAGGAACTGCCTGAAGAGCTCAGAGACAGAATTGTGGCAAGGCACAGATCTGGCCAAGGTTACAAAAAATTTCTGCTGCACTTAAGGTTCCTAAGAGCACAGTGGCCTCCATAAACCTTAAATGGAAGACGTTTGGGATGACCAGAACCCTTCCTAGAGCTGGCCATCTGGCCAAACTGAGCTATTGGGGGGAGACGAGCCTTGGAGAGAGAGGTAAAGAAGAACCCAAAGATCACTGTGGCTGAGCTCCAGAGATGCAGTCGGGAGATGGGAGAAAGTTGTAGAAAGTCAACCATCACTGCAGCCCTCCACCAGTCGGGGCTTTATGGCAGAGTGGCCCGAAGCCTCTCCTCAGTGCAAGACATATGAAAGCCCACATGGAGTTTGCTAAAAAAAACACCTGAAGGACTCCAAGATGGTCTCTGGTCTGATGAGAACAAGATAGAACTTTTTGGCCTTAATTCTAAGTGGTATGTGTGGAGAAAACCAGACACTGCTCATCACCTGTCCAATACAGTCCCAACAGTGAAGCATGGTGGTGGCAGCATCATGCTGTGGGGGTGTTTTTCAGCTGCAGGGACAGGACGACTTGTTGCAATTGAGGGAAAGATGAATGCGGCCAAGTACAGGGATGTCCTGGACAAAAACCTTCTCCAGAGTGCTCAGGACCTCAGACTGGGCCAAAGATTTACCTTCCAACAAGACAATGACCCTAAGCACACAGCTAAAATAACGAAGGAGTGGCTTCACAACAACTCCGTGACTGTTCTTGAATGGCCCAGCCAGAGCCCTGACTTAAACCCAATTGAGCATCTCTGGAGAGACCTAAAAATGGATGTCCATCAACATTTACCATCCAACCTGACAGAACTGGAGAGGATTTGCAAGGAGGAATGGCAGAGGATCCCCAAATTCAGGTGTGAAAAACTTTCCCAAAAAGACTCATGGCTGTATTAGTTCAAAAGGATGCTTCTACTAAATACTGAGCAAAGGGTCTGAATACTTAGGACCATGTAATATTTCCATTTTTCTTTTTTAATAAATCTGCAAAAATGTCAACAATTCGGTGTTTTTCTGTCAATATGGGGTGCTGTGTGTACATTAAGCACTTGCCGCCCGCCAAAGAGCAGAGTGATGTCGGCAGAGTGGTTTCAATAACCTGACTGTGCATCATATGACGATATGACGTCCTCAGGATATTAAGCTGCTGCGCACCCCCGGGGGGCGTGCACCGCATCGATCGTTGTTGCAATGTGTCAGTCTGACACACCGCAACTCAGATCTAGGTAAAGAGTCTCTGATGGAGACTCTTTACCACGTGATCAGCCGTGTCCAATCATGGCTGATCACGATGTAAATCTGTGCCCAGGCAGCTGCCAATTAATGCCCAGGCAGTTGCCAATCAGTGCCCACTCAAATGCTTACCACTGCCAGTGCCACCAGGGATGCCTATCAGTGCCGCATATCAGTGCCCATCAGTGCCACGTATCAATGCCCATCAGTGCCACCTATCAGTGCCCATCAGTGCCCATCAGTGCTGCCTATCAGTGCCCATCAGTGCCCATCAGTGCCCAGCAGTGCCACCTATCAGTGCCACCCATAAGAACCCATCTTTGCAGCCTTTCAGTGCCCATCAGTGTCGCCTATCAGTGCCTATCAGTGCCCACCAGTGCCAACCATGAGTGCCTATAAATGCCGTCTATCAATGCCCATCAGTGCTGCATATCAGTGCCACCCATCAGTGCCACCTACCAGTGCCCATCAGTGCCTCATGTCAGTGCCCATCGTCAGTGCCTGTCAGTGTCCACTCATTGGTGCCATCTCATCGGTGCCGCCTTATCAGTGCCTGTCAGTGCCGCCTTATCAGTGCCCATCAGTGAAAGAGAAAACGTACTTATTTACAAAATTTTATAACAGAAACAAAAGCAAAACTTATTTTCGGTCTTTTTTTATTTGTTTAGCAAAAAATAAAAACCGCAGAGGTGACCAAATACCACCAAAAGAAAGCTCTATTTGTGGGAACAAAATTATAAAAATCTAGTTTGGGTACAGTGATGGATGACCAGATATTATATATATATATATATATATATATATATACATATATATATATATATATACCGTATTTATCGGCGTATAACACGCACAGGTGTATAACACGCACATTAATTATAAGAGGGAAGTTTCAGGAAAAAGAATAAAATGTAATAAGGATTTAATATTTAAGCAACATAAGGGTCAGTGCCCATCTGCAGCCTCACCATTGCAATCAATGCAGCCTGATTAATGCCCATCTGCAGCCTCACAAGTGCCATCAATGCAGCAGCCTCACCACTGCCATCAATGCAGCAGCCTCACCGTTGTCATCAATGCAGCAACCTCACCATTGCCATCAATGCAACAGCCTCACCATTACCTTCAATGCAGCAGCTTCCTATTACAGAGGCCGCCAAGTAAGCAGGAGATTCTCACAATATTTAATCTGATGGCGCTTGTCCCGCCCCCCTCCCTGTCCCCTCCGAGGCAGCTAAAATTGAAGTATTGGCATATATACATATACATATATATATATATATATATATATATATATATATATATATATATATATATATATATTGTTTTTATTTATACATTTCTTATGGACATTTAATATTATAATTTTCACTGTGTTTAGATTTATTTAAATAGTCACATGAGAGTTGGTAGCGCTGCACTATTTATATAATAGATATTTTTAGATGGTGAAGTGATACACTGAGAGTGTTCAGCAGCTGCAGAAATTTAATTTATAATTGTACACTTGCACAATAATTAAAAAATCTTTACACAATATTAGGTAATCTTAGTTATCTGTGCTCCACCATCACTCGTGTGGGAAAAATACACACTCACCAGATAACTAAATAAAATAAACCTAACTAAGATTACCTGTCACTACACAAACTTTCATCTTGTTTTGGTGTTTGGATTTTTATTGAGGACTTTTTCACATTTGATTCACTATATTGATATTTATTATGCACTAAAATGATTGCTTATTTCTAATTTGAGTTAGCGCCAAGCTTTTTATATTTTTAAACAGTAAAATGATAAAGGCACAGTAATGGTCATCTTTCTGATATATTGTTATCTTACCAGACTTGGTGTAAGACCTGGTCTGGGATGTGATCCATGTCCTTGTGGCTTCTGTCGCTTCTCCCCCAAAAGTTAGCATTACTGGATGCCCTATATTGCTTGCCACTATAGCCATGTTTTTATACAAGGCTTTGAGCCCAGCATGAAAATGATATACATGCAAGTGTTGGCTTTTTAAAATAAAGTGAGTAGATAAAAGTGATATGTTAAATAATGTCACAATTACATTGTGCTACATTTCAAATAATCCACATTCTCCCAAAGAAGTGAATTGATCTTTACAAAACACAAAATTACTGCCCCACCCCTGCCAATCCAATATGCCATGCTGAGTGCATAGTGGTTTGTTGTTATGTCAAATTAGATTATGATTCTATTTAATAAATCTATGTTTTTAAATGATGGACTGAATCATAGAATACTTAGGATACCAGAATAGTCCCACATGTATTTGTTGCATATGCTGTTAGAGGTATACTGTTACCCCTTCCACTATGTAGGTATTTTCCTTGAATTAGATAGAGAAAGTAGGTTTATAGGGGTAAAAACTCATGAGAGGACTTTATTTGTCAATCTAAAACCCCCACAGAGGCTTCTTCCTGGTTTCCAGACCCCCCCCCCCCCCCCCCACAAAACACTAGAATAATACACAGAGGCACCAATTCTTTATCCTTTACAAAAAAGGGTGAAGCAGCCTTGGCCTATTGAACACTGTGGCTCCAAGAATGGCTACACTATCAGTGCTCAAAGTAATTCTACCAAAGTACTTGCAGAACCATTTTCCATAAATGTATTTAATCTGTATGATTTATACATATATACTGGAGATCAAAATTAGAGAACAATTTATGAACACTTGATTTTTCAGAAATAATGTAATCTTCATTGCTCAACATTTGGTGGAATTTTTGTTGTGGCTATACCAAGCTAATAGAACAGTGTTTTAAAAAAAAAAAATAACAAAACAATGTTATTTTGTAGAAAACACAATGATCAAAATTAAAGAACAGCTTAACTGTAGCACAGAGAAAGATGTTATATATGTTAGACAACTAACATTTCTAACATTTCTGAAGGTTACAACAATCAACAATTAGTAGGAAGTGTACAGGCCCTTTCTTTGAATGACTTCAGCACATCTAATGCCACAGGATATCACTAGTCTCTCACACTGCTCTGGTTTGATTTTGTTCCCCTCTTCTTCCAGCCTCTTGCACAGTTCGGTGACTGTAGTGAGTTTCTGGGCAATAACTTTGTCGCAAAGGATTTTCCATGGGTTTTCTATTGGGTTTAGATCAGAACTCTGGGCTGGCCATTTCATTATTTCAATGTTTTAAGCTTCAAGGAACTGCTTCACCCATTTTGCTGTGTGACAGGGGGCATTGTCATGCATGAAAATTTCTGGCTGATTGCGTGATGAATGGAAGGAAGGAACCACATGTTGTTGAAGAAGGTTCTGATAAACATTTGCATTCACTCTGCCATGTAGCTGTATAAGAGGCCCAACTCCTGCTGCAAATGTCCCCAAAACCATGACGCTTCCCCTTCCACCTTTCACTGACTTCTTTACACACTTTCACAATTTGATGACGAGCTTATTGTTTCCCATCAGACCCAAATAAATTAAAACTGCTTTCATCACTAAAGTGAATTTTGGACCAGTTCTCCTCTGTTCACACAACATGCTCCTCGGCAAAGGTTAGTCTAGCCTTTTGATTCTTTCTGCTAATTAGAATTTTGGTCACTGCAGAGTGGGCTTTCAGTACAAATTCTCGTAAATGGCGAGACACTGTATAACGAGACAGATCTCTAATCTGTTCAGCACTGAACTGGCGGGCAATCGCAGCTGCAGTGTTGAACTGATTGCCCATTGAGATTTTGAATGAGTTTCTGACGTTGTAAAGATGTAAAGATTTGGAACGACAAACTTCCCCTGCTATGGCTGAAAGTGTCATCCCTTTGGCCTTCATCTGGACAACCTGCTACCGGAGGGTTTCAGTCACTTTAGAACAGCTCACCATCTTGCAAAGTCAGGGAAAACTGTAAAGTTAAGCCCCGTACACATGATCAGAATATTGTACAAAAAATACCTGTGACCTACCTGGTGGAGATCGAGCTGTAGAGAGGGCTTCTCTTGCACCCCCTGTCCAACGCCCCTGGTAGAGATGACAGGGAGTGAAGGACACAGAGTGGCACAAGGGCCCATGTAGCAGGTGGCACCGGCCGGGCACCGAGAACAGGAACTCCGTGTTGCTAGATCAGCAGGCAGAAGCATGGTTGGAACATAAGCCAGGGGGTCATCAACAGCCAAGCAGAGCAGGTACCGGAATGTGAGGCAGAAGCTAAGACAGGATACAGGCCAGGTTCGGTACACAGTCGGACCTTGAAATTTAGAGAATTGTAGGTTGTTCTCTAATTTTGATCTCTAGTAGTGTATATAATATAGTAATATATATATATATATATATATATATATATATATATATATATATATATATATATATATATATATATAGATATAGCTATAGATATATCTATCTATATCTATATCTATATATATATATATATAAACTGTATACTTCTACATTTTACCTCTAATGAATAGTCTTGTTTTAATCCTTCCTATTACCAATCTTTATAAAAACAAAACAATAGAGACTTCAGTTTGGGTTTTTGTCAGTGAAAGGGATAGCAGGAAGCTAGAGTAGCTGATGAAAAGAAACATATCAGAGCTACAAAAGACTGTTGAAAAGTACTATTGTATCTTCACGGACATAGTTTTGTAGTGCAATGACACTCATTGGTTCCATTCAGTAGGCAAGTATAAAAGAACTATTCAGGTCTAAACATGTAGATTTCAACACACATTGATGTACTGGAGACACAAGGTAGCTTTGACTTAGGCTTGGATGATGATATCAAGACAAATTACTGAAAAACTTGCTGATGGGATGTTATGTTGATGTGGTGCAGAGGTTATATGTTTCTATATAGAAGGTAGAATGATGATGAGTGATGGAAACTGATTAGATGACAGAGAATTTTTTCCTGATTACTTTCATGTATAACATTAAACCATCAACATCTATTGTAATATAAATTGAGGCTTTACTTGTTTGAAGATTTGATAATTCCTCAGAAAAAAGTAATTGCCAAAACTACACAATTAAACTGCTGATACAAAGCCATTGCTTCAAGTGATGTGTTAAAAATATCACCATATCATCACTCATTAAACTCATTTCAGTTATATTTAGGCATTGTACTACATGAGTATACTACAGGAGCACTCTTGTAACTACAGTATAATTATATTAACTTGCTGGATATCTCTATTAATTTATTATATAATGTTCTAATCCACAGATTTTGTTTGGGATTAATGTAACTTCACTGAACAAGTCTTATTAACAAATCATTCTGGTGTAATCACAAGACTCATATTTTTGCATTTTGTTGAGCCAATATACTGTTCTAAAAATCTTGTACTTTACCTTTTCAGATTCAGTAAATGCAACTTTCATTGCTGGGATTTAAAAGTTTAACATTAGCCTTTTTGAGATTGATACAAGCTGCAGCAGAAATATCTGGAGCAAGATGGAACAGCAGGACAGGGGTGAAAGAGAGGAGTTAAAATGAAACTGTGAGTTAAAAAAATGGCATAAAGGACACAGTCTGTCACTATCGTTAACACAGCATTTTTACGTTTTTTTAAATGTTGTTACCTGCTGACCCTGCAGGTAGAGCTGGTATTTTCTACTTCCTGTAGTAAGATGACAATACTATGCTGTTCATTCTGCAGTTAAATAGCATAGAATCATTGCCACCTTCTGCTCAGGGTAATCCTAAATGTACATGGAGTTTTAATTGTCCTGTTTTTCTTTTTAACTAAAAAACAAACCCTTTAAAGCCCTACACCAGCTAACACTTTTGAAAGAGACGTATGGGATTTTTTTTTTATCCCAAATTCACACTTACCTAGGTGGATGCAGCATCGGTCACCTCTTCACTGAGAACCGAGCCATCGAACACCGCCGATGGCCATCTCAGTGGCTTGCTGAGAGGCTGAGACTGCCATCAGTCCAGGCACCTGGCGGATCCAGACTTCTGAAGTCAGGATGATGCGGTGCCTGGACAGATCCTGGTGATGTCAGCAGAGAGCAGTCTGAAGTCACAGGAGTGCAAAATAAATTGCAATCCCGTGACCCATAGGAGAAGCCCAGCCAAATGAGCCCAGGCTGGACTTCTCCTTTAAGCAGATACAAAAATGTTTTTTTTGTTTTTGTTTTTTTTAATAAGGTTTAAGCCATGTGAGTATAAGCTGACTGTTGTAAGCAGCTACAGCAGTGTCATTTGGTTTATTCCAATCTCTGTAACTGTCACTTTTGTTTGACAGATTAGTCTATAACAAGAAGCAGAAAAATAACAGATCTACCCGCAAGGTCAACAGGTAATACAACTATATTACCTAGGGATTTGGAAAAACAAAAATCACTTTCAAGTAGACTAGTAGGTTTCCTTATATTTGTAATATTATATGTTGCCTACCTTTACACTTAAAATTTCAAATGAGATTATTTAAATAGATTTTTTTAATTTAAGATGTCTTCTGCATATGTAGCAGTCTTATTGACAGAACACTTTCTGTAAAATCAAAGTGCAGCCACCCAGCACTTGTTGCAGCTGTTTAAAAAATAGGATTTTTTTTATAACAGCTTACCTGTAAAATCCTTTTCTTTCAATGGACATCTTTCTGAGGGGGGGGGGGCACGACCAAGTAGGGTGCAATCAGACCTGAGGACCCTGTACCGCTGCCTGCAGCACACTACGCGATATCCTCATGCCTTCTCACATCCACCTGATAGAATCTGGTGAATGTATGGACTGAAGACCAGGTTGCGGCCATAGAGGCTCGGTGACACACTGCGCAAGAAGCACCAATAGCCCTTGTGGAATGTGCCCTAATCTGAAATGCAGGAATCTTCTTTTTCAAACAGTAAGCCTGAATAATCAACTGTCGAATCCATTTAGAAATGGTAGCTCTTGACGCTGCCTGTCCTCTATTGGGACCCTCTGGCAGCACGAACAAAACATCCGTTTTGCGAATCTGAGCAGTTGACTCCAAATAGGCCCTGACTGCTCTTACTACATCCAACGAATGTAGTGATCTCTCTTCCGGAGAACAGGGATCTGGAAAAAAGGAAGGCAGAACAATGTCCTGGTTTAAATGAAAATCTGAAACCACCTTCGGTAAAAAACTAGGATGAGGGCGCAGTACCACTCTATCCTTGTGTACAATCAAATAAGGCTCCTTACAGGAAAGGGCTGCTAATTCTGATACTCTTCTAGCAGAAGAAATGGCAACCAGAAAAATTAACTTCCTTGTCAACAAGACCAAAGAAATCTGACGTATTGGTTCAAAAGGCTGTTTTTGTAACACAGACAGAACCAAGTTCAAGTCCCAGGGGTTTAGGGGTGCCTTAACCGGAGGATTAAGACGCGTCACCCCCTGTATAAAGTTTCGGACCAAAGAATGCGAAGCAAGTGGCCATTGAAACAATACTGATAAGGCCGAGATCTGGCCATTGATGGTACTCAAGGCCAGCTTCATCTCTAAACCCAATTGTAGAAAATCCAAAATTCTACCTATCACATATCTTCTGGGATGCCAACCCCTGGATTCACACCAGAATATATAAGCTTTCCAGACTCTATGATAAATCATTCTGGAAGCTGGCTTCCTTGCATTGATCAAGGTAAATATCACAGAACCTGAAAGCCCACGACTCTTCAGAACGTGGGTCTCAATAGCCAAACCGTCAAATTTAGCATTTGTAAGGCAGGATGGAACACTGGACCTTGAGATGACAGGTCTGGGCGTACCGGTAGTGTCCACGGGGAACCCACCGTCATCCTTGCTATTTCCGCATACCACGTCCTTCTGGGCCAAGCGGGGGCCACCAGAAGTACTGACTTCCTTTCCTGCCTGATCCTGCGAAGGAGTCGTGGCAGTAGCAGAATAGGCGGGAATGCATAAATCAGTGAGAACCGATGCCACGGAATCACCAACGCATCCGTCCCGCATGCAAGAGGATCCTTTGTTCTTGCCACAAATCTGTCTATCTTTTTGTTGAATCAGGATGCAAAGAGATCTACATCTGGAACCCCCCATCTTTGGCATATGGCCCAAAAGACACCGGAATGCAGAGACCATTCCCCTGGAAGTAACTGCTGGTGACTTAAATAGTCCGCCTGCCTGGCACATGCTTCTCTGCCCAGACTAAGATCTGGTTCACCTCCTTTTGAGCAGCTCGGCTCCTGGTACCTCCCTGATGATTGACATAAGCCACTGCTGTGGCATTGTTGGACTGGATCCTGACCGGGCAACCCTGTAGCCTGATAGTCCAGGCCTTTAGGGCTAGATATACCGCAACTGATGTCTATCGATGCCAGAAATTCTCCTCCCTGCAGGGTGGAGACTACTGTCCCGAATTGATTCCATGCGGAAGGATTGAATCCTTAGGAATCAGTTCAAATCCCTTAAATCCAAAATGGGTCTGACATTCCCATTTGGTTTTTGGACCGTAAACAGGTTGGAATAGAAGCCCAATCTCTGGTCCTTTGCCGGAACCATCATAATGACCTCCTGCGACAAAACTCGCTCTAATGCTAGAAGGAGCGACTGCTTCTTTGGGTCTCTGGGGACACTTGATCTGAGGAACCGAGGAGAGGGAACTTCTTGAAACTCCAGCTTGTACCCTAAGGTTACTGTGGAAATTACCCATCTGTCCTGGAAGTCCTCCTGCCGGAGTTCTGAGAACTGTTGCAGTCTTCCCCCCACTCGAGCGAGCGGGGGCGCCCCTTCATGAAAAGGTCTTAGTGTTTGGTCTCATAGGCTTCTTCCCCCAGGACTTCTTTTGTCCCTGGGGTTGACTCTTGTTTCTGGGCCCAGACGGAGGAGGCCATCGAGACTGCCTGGAGACTAAAGCCCCTGGCGCTGGGGAAAGAGTCCGTTTGAAAGAGGGATGCTTACTCTTCTTCTTAACAGGCAAGAGAGTACTTTTGCCACAATAGATTCTCTTGATATAGTCATCCAAGTCTTCTCCAAACAACCTTGCACCACGAAATGGAAACCCAGCCAGCAGCTTCTTACATGGTGCTTCGGGTGACCAATTTTTGAGCCATAGGATTCTACGTATATGCACCAACCCCAGTGAAAGACGAGAGGTTTGCACGATAGAATCCCTGATGGCGTCAACAACATAACATAAGGCCGCAGGAAGGTTAGCCAACCCCTGGGCCTGCTGTTCAGGTAATACTTTGATAACCTGCTTAACATGGTCTCTTAAGTATTGACAGACTCCAATCGCTGCAACTGCAGGTTGAGCCACTGAACCTGCCAAGGAGAAAACATCCTTCAATAGGGATTCCATCTTTTTATCTACAGGATCCCTGAGCATCTGAGCATTGTCTACAGGACAAGTCAGACTACTATTGACGGAGGAAATAGCTGCATCAATGGCCGGTATTCCCCACATTTTAATAAACTTTTCTTCCATTGGATAAAGTGTTGAAAACTTTTTCGGCGGAAAAAACGTTTATCTGGGTGATCCCACTCAAAATAAATGAGCTTTTCAAGTAAATTATGAACAGGAAAAGCCTGTGCTATATGAGGAGGTTTCAGTGACCCTAAAGAAGAAGAGGGTTCTTTAGTTGATTCAGATATGGGCAACTTAAATGTGGAGCGGACCAGTCCAGTAAGGATCTGCACTAAGACTTTCTCCTCCTGGGAAGTCGCAGAGGGTCCCTCTCCACTTGATTCCTCTGAAGAGGAATCATCCATCCCATCCCGATCCTCTGAAAGGGATTCCTCTCCTTTATCCCAGAGCTCCTCTTCCTGAGGGTCTTGGGAAACAGAGGAAGGCCTAGTGCATTTTCTTCCACTGAGTGAAGATGTAATCATGGCCATTAATCTTTCCTCTAAACCATTAATAGCTGAGGAAAAAACCTCCTGTGTAATGTATACAGGGGCTGAAGTGCCGGAGGCAGGTATAGCCCCTGACCCCAATGGCTCTCCCTGGCTAGCCGTCCCTGGCCCCTCGGGGGGGAGGATGCTGCAGAAAGGGGGTCCTCAGAACCTGAACAAGATCCCCTAGAGTCTCTGGTTCTTGGGGTGTTTGAACCTCTTCTACCCATAGTGCAAAGCAACAAGGTGGAGGTATCACAATAATGAACACTGACTGCTGAGCGATGTAGTCCAGCTAAAAGCCTTGCTACCCCAATGCCCAGTCTGGTGTTCCCTAGTAAATTAGGCTAGAAAAGACATTTTCTAATCTGCGGGGTCCAGCTCTCTAAAAAGAGAAGCGTTACAGGTAAAACCTTGTTTCTTCGGACACGAGGCCCGGGTACCATCCAATTCGGCCTAGAAAGACACTTTTGAATGGATCTGGATCGCATGGCCTGTCCCAGTATAGGATATAAGATAATCCCTTTGGAGCCCAGCACAGGACATCTTACACGTCCATCACCTAAGACACTGGCGTAAAAACTGAGGTATCCCTGCAAGGGGAGGGATTATATAGGGGATTGAACTTTCTGATAGGGTGTGCCAGTGTCCAATCACCAGTGATACCTATATAACCCATCAGTAATTACTGAGGCTCTGTGTCCCGTGATGTTCGAGAAAGAAACAAGAGTTATCTTAGTTTACTTAATCTGAGTTTTTTTTTTTAGTGCCAGGGTTAGTTGGTGAGCAGTATGAGTGTACTTCCTGAAGCCTGTGTGAAACTTCATTTTGTTTGCTTCTTACACATACCTCCCAACTTTTTGAGATTGGAACGAGGGACACCTATTAGCAAAAGTACTTATGATTAGGTAAATCTACAAGTGCTTTTTTACCTCTACTATTTCTTTATACTGGCTTATGAAATTTGCAAATGCAGCAATTTAGAAATTGAGGATTAGCACTGGGAAACACTTTTTGAAAGATAAAAAATGCATTTTATATACAACTATCTGATCTATATCACACCAAAATGAGGAACAAATGAGGAGAAAATAGGAACAGAAGGACTTTGTTCTAAATCAGGGACAGTCCCTCAAAATCAGGGACAGTTAGGAGCTGTGCTTACACCACTAATCATTTTGCAGCTGTCAGAATCATCTTAGTATGAGCATTTCTTTGTATGAGAGGAAACAAGGAAATCTACAGTTTATGTTCCAGCATTACTTGCAGGTGAGTTCCAGGATCTCCACATTACTCACAATATTACTCCTGAACTATACCAGGCCACTTGCCCTCAACGAGGGGGGGGGGGCACTTTGGAGGTGGGGCCCCCTCACCCCAAAGCACCTTGTCCCGATGTTGATGGAGACAAAAGCCTCTTTCCAACAATCCCCAGATCCTGGCCCCTCCCTATGTGAATGAGTATGGAGTAGAGTTTTTTCTTTCCTTTTTTCGGGGCCAGCAGCAATATCGGCATCATGATTGGTGATGGATCTACATTGGGGGACTTTTTTTATTATTATTAATAAAGGAATTGTCAAAAACTGTGTCTGTGTTTTTATTTCTTTTTGAAAATGTTTTTGGTGAATGGGTAGGGGTTCAATGTACCATACTCATTTACATGGAGGACAGAATCTGGGGGCCCCCTTGTTAAAGGGGGCTTCCATATTCCAATAAGCCCCCTGCCCACAGACCCCCACAACCACAGCCCAGGGTTGTGGGGAAGAGGCCCTTGTCCCTGTCAACATGGGGACAAGGTGCCTTGGGGTGGAGGCTCGCTTATCCCCTCCTTTCCTGACCTACTGGGCTGCATGCTCGGCTAAGGGTCTGGTATGGATTTTGGGGAGCCCCATGCCATTTTTTACTACAATTTTGGATTGGGTTCTCCTTAAAATCCATACCAGACCCAAAGGGCCTAGTATGGATTGAGGGGGACCCCCTTGCCATTTTTTTTAAACATTTTCCAACCCTGGCAACGTTTTTTTATTTTTCATTCAGCAGCCAGCGGGGAAGCCAGTTGACAGTGGATAACTCATCTGTTGTTAAGGACGCCGTGGCTTGCTTCCTGTGTGCCCTAATTGGGCAAAGCTTTGCCCAATCAGGGCTTAGAATGCATTGTGCAGACATCCCACGAGCAACCTGCAATTTTGGGTGTTCGCCAAACGGGCAAACAGGCAATGTTCAGGCTGAACTTTTGCTTGGCTGGAACCGTTCACCTATCTCTAATAGGTACCTGTAATAAATAAACAAACAAACACTAACCTACTCCCATTCATCATTTCCACTCCTTCTCACTAATTCAGCATTTGATGACTAGGTAAATACCTTCTGAAGCTGTTTTATTATTAATCTAAGTCTGCCATCCATGTCCCTCACTGCCACTGATTCTAAATCCAACACTGTGGCTTACTGGTTACATCTTTCTGATGTCATCTCACTGTAAATGTATATTGTAAGTGTCCTTGTTACCCAGACAGTGATGTGAATACCTACAGAAGGACCCTTCTTCCTCATCATTGAAGAAGGTGGATAACTTAGGACCATAAGCATCTGTGACTGCAGATTAAGGTGACTAGTTCTGGCTTTTAGAATGTTCTTTTTTTTTAACCCAGCATTTAGGGAGATGAGCATGGGGTGCTGCAGATGGGATATGTATACTGTGTGTGTGTGTGCGTATATATATATATATATATATATATATATATATATATATATATATATACTGATCAGCCATAACATTATGATCACCCACCTAATATTGATTAGGAAAGTGACACACACGCACCCAGTCATCCACATGATGTAAAATAAAATGTGATCTATCAGACCAGACCACTTTCTTCCATTACTCCGTAGTCCAGTTCTGATTTTCATGTGACCATTGTAGAAGCTTTTGGCTGTGGACATAGGTCACCATGAGCTTCACAGCCCCATACACAACAAACTGCGATGCCATTTTTTTTTTTTGCTTTTACCACATTAACTTCATGGACAACATATTCACTTGCTGCCTAATATATCCCAACAATTTTCAGATACCATTATAACAAGATATTTCCTTTACCTGTCAGTATTCATAATGTTATGGCTGATGATGAGCATGTGAGTATTGTAGCCTCAGTTTCCTGTTCTTAGCTGACAGGAGTTGTACCCAGTGTGGCAGCTGCTGTAGCCAATCTGCTTCAAGGTTTTATGTGTTGTGCACTGAAAGATGGTATTCTGCATACTGTGGTTGTAACAAGTAGTTAGTTGAGTTACTGTTGTCTATCTAAAAACTCAAACCAGTCTGCCCATTCTCATCAGACCTCTGACATCAACAAGACATTCCGTCCACAAAACTGTCACTGCCCACTGGATATTTTCTCCTTTTTGAACCATTCTCTGTAAACTCTAGAGAAGGTTGTGCATAAAAATTTAGCAAATTGTGTTACAAAGCAATTAAACAGGGGTACCTAATAAAGTAGCCTGTGAGTAGTGTGTGTGTGTGTGTGTATATATATATATATATATATATATATATATATATATACTGTATATAGTATATTACTAAAACAACTGATAAGATACAAAAATGTCTGCTAGCAGGGCCTTATTGCACCCTTATTCTCACAGTTTAGCAAAGTTATAGACATTTTGGCTTGCCCTCTAGTTGCAACCAATGTCAACATTTTAGCAGGGTTTTATTACACTTCAATAGTGTCTTATGATCCACTAACTCATATATCGAGGTTTATTCCTCATATCTATGAAGACATTGCATAACTGAGTTCACCACAGCTCTAGGTGACTGAGATGTGTAAATCATAAAAGATATTAAAATGCAAATGCAGAGGAACAATGTTCTATGTTCTTTTAGCAGCAAGGCAATGCTGGAAATGTAATTTCTTCAGATTTACGAAACAGGGTAAAGGATGTATAAAATAAATTTGTGGAATTGGACTGTAATGAATCGAGTGCTAAACAAATATATCACTCTGCAGAATAGGCTGTCACAAAGCAGGTTCTGTTAAGGCATGCCTATACTGGATGATGTAGTATGTAAATATCTTCCAAACCAAATGCTAACAGCGTAAAAGGAAATGTGACAGTCAGAGGAGATTTACTTTCTCATTCTTATTTGCTACATTCAACTGGCCACATAACAAAAAGATACTTTAAAGACAACTACAAAGGCAGAAGAAAAATAGCACCTCTGGCTATTGGTTGTTGAACTTTGAACCAGTTACTTGCTCATATAATGCATTTTCTAAGGTAACTTGACAAGGTTGTAGAGATTGTCTGTGCTTTGAAAAGTAGAGGCAAACTTGTCATAGAACATAGCCTAATATATACAGTACAGAACCAGACTTGAAATTGGATCTGTGGTTATTAAGGTCATTTTGTAAATATGTATATCTGCTCAATGACCCAGAGGTCATACCTGCTCAATTTACACTTTAACTTGAAAGCCATTTTTACATTATTAGTGACAGCACAGTGAAAAGAAAACATGAGGATACTGCCTGAACCTAATATCATTAGTCAATTTGCTGACATTTTGATAAATGCATGTTTTTTAACGTGCAGTATTAGTTCACTACTTGTATTTGATTGTAAATTTTCTTCAAGAATTACTTTGTGATTAGTTAGAAATACATCATACTTCTGTGGTACTTATACATATACCTAACATGTATATACTATTGCAATTTCTATTTTATTCTTAGAGCAGCTTCAAACTCGCCTCCAGTGAGTGTACAGTGTGCAACTTTCCTTGTCTAGTGATTACCAGCTTTGTAGGAGAACCCCAGCTTTATACAATTTTATGATTGCATGGGGCTTTAGTTAGAGTTGCAAACTTTCATGCTAAGTTGCTGCTGAAAGATCTGTGAAAAGAGGTGTGCCTGTATATTTATGAGATAAAGGTGGGTTATTCCTCGCAGCTCTTATTGCCTTTTCTTTTATGTGAAAAAAGTGGATTTGGGTAAGCACATTCCAATGTACTTGCTCAGAGAAAAATGCTGGTTTGAGGATATTCTATCTATGGTGAGTTCCCATTCTTTTAAATATTACATAGTTATGTATTAGGTGAGGGTGAAAAAAGACACAAGACCATCAAGTCCAACCTATGTGTGTGATTATATGTCAGTATTACATTGTATATGCCTGCATGTTGTGGTCGTTCAGGTGCTTATCTAATAGTCTTTTGAAACTATCGATTCCCCCCCTCTGAGACCACCACCTGTGGAAGGGAATTCCACATCCTTGCCACTCTTATGCCTCGTACACACGATCGGACATTGATTGGACATTCCAACAACAAAATCCATGGATTTTTTCCGACAGATGTTGGCTCAAACTTGTTTTGCGTACACACGGTCGCACAAAGTTGTCGGAATTTCCGATTGGCAAGAACGCGGTGACGTACACCATGTACGACGAGACTAGAAAAGGCAAGTTCAGAACCAAGCGCAGCACCCTTTGGGCTGCTTTTGCTAATCTCGTGTTAGTAAAAGTTTGGTGAGAGGCGATTCACGCTTTTTCAGACTCGTGGTTTTCAGATCGTTTTCTGCTGTTCAGTTTGTGCTTGTGGGTTTGTATCTGCTCTTCAGTGCGTGCAGCAAGTGACGCGTGACTCTTGTCATTCTGTTCTTGTTCATTCGTTACTGTTTTTCAAGTCGCTCTTCATAGGCCTTGCTGTTCTTCAGTGCGTTCTCTTACTTCGCTCTGACCAGCCGACCATTTTCTAGCCATGTTGCGTATATGTACTCCTCGTAGAGTTCGTGCTGTGCGGGGGCTTGGTGTTGGGGTCCTTACCTTGACACAAGTCCAGTTCATGAACAGGGTGGGGAGGAGTTCATGGACCAAGAATTGGTTGCTTCAGCGTGACCAGTTCTGTCATATGCCTTTGCTCCGTGAGATCTGTGAGAATAATCCTGATGATTTCAGGAACTTTCTCCGGATGACGGACCCCGTATCTCACCGTTTGTTGGCTTTGCTGACCCCCTATATCAGCAGGCAGGATACCTGCATGAGGCAAGCCATCACTCCGGAGCGGAGGCTAGTCGCCACCCTGCGGTACTTGGCGACAGGGAGAAGCCTGCAGGACTTGAAGTTCTCAACAGGCATCTCCCCACAGGCTCTGGGGATCATTATCCCAGAGACCTGTTCTGCCATCATCCAGGTCCTGCAGAAGGAGTATATGAAGGTAAGATTTTTATCCTTTAATATCACATTTTATTGTATTTAATGTTTGATAATATACTGTATTTCTTTCCTCATTCCCTAATTACCATGATTGTAATATGCTGTGAATGTCCCCTTTGTCCTCATGCATGCTGGATTTTTATGTACTTATTTTTGTTGTCCTTCATACATATTTGCCTTCACTTACCTCCCCAGCATGGTCTCCTGGCCCTATATTCACCTCATGTAGTCACTTAACAATGTATTTTATCGGCTCCATAGTAGTGCTTTACCCCAAACACCCCCTAAAATGTTTTGAAATGTGATTTGTGCTTTAAATTCAGCCAGAGTGCCAGAGGCTTTTTTTGGGGGGTCCCCAAATCATTTTTAACCCTCCCTCCCCCCAACTGCTAAGTCAACTGATAACAATTCTCTATCTATCCTCAATAATCTATCTGCTGACTTTGCCAAACCCATACACACTATACCCACCTCTTTTGTGGTCAGATGTATGGATGAATTACCCAAAGCATGTAGTGCAAGGGCCTGCCTGTATACTTTCAAATGGTACTGTTTCAAGTTTCTGTATACTATTATGTACAGTGTGTATTGATATCTTTGTATTATGACACTTCTTACCTGTCCAGTTGGCTGTCAATAGTGTAACTATGGAGGGGCTGGCCAAAGTAATACACATTATTTAGGCATTCATCTCTCAATGAAGTGGAGAGGGTTACCTGTCCAAGAGTCCCCCCCTATAATGTTAGAAATGGCCCATGAGAGGGGGGGAGGGGGAATCTGATAGGTGTACCTTATACTTTGGTCTTTAAAAACTCCCTCAAATAAATGTTATCTTGATGTTGGCCAAGAATGTTTGTGTCTAATCTGCTTTCCCTGTTCATGTGCAAAATGACTAAATTTTTTTTTGTTTGACTCCACAGTTTCCTTCCACACCACAGGAATGGCAGACTGTGGCCTCCCACTTTGCCCAGCGGTGGGACTTTCCTAACTGCGGAGGGGCAATTGATGGGAAACACGTCCACATCAGATAGTGCAGCGCTAAAAAAGTAAAATACTGAAGTCTACCATGATATCAATGTCCATAAGGGTAATCAGTAAATCATCCTCATGTGCGAGCGAACACCAATTTGTAGAGAAGTGATTTCAGGTAGCCCACCACCAAGAAATAGGTTGGCCTCTCACCTGAAGAAATGGACCCTTTGATTATAGAGGGTCATAAATCGCCTTAATCAAGCAAGGAACAGCATGTGTAGGCGTCCGTCAGGGCTCAGGTGTCAAACACTCCTCAGGGACCAAGGGGCTCCGGTGACAGACTCTCCAATATAACCCGGGTATATAAAAGAGGAATGACAAAAAAAATAGTGCTCTCTGTATGCAATACTTTATTAAAGACTAAAAAGAATCACTCACATGTTGAACGCTGGGTACAGGCATGTAATCAACAGAAGCAATGCGATCTCCGTCTCGTAGTGTGGATGTACAGTAGCCGCGGGTGACGTCACGGCGTATCCTCGTTCTGGACGCGTTGCGTCCCAGTGGGCGGGGACTTCATCAGCAGATGAGGACACGACGTGGGCACCCGCGTTATATACAAGGTAAGTATCCATGACAACGAACCACATGGTACAGTTAACCTCTCGCTAACCCGGAAATCGATCCGGACGTAGCCCCTCATACTAAAAAATATGCTGAACGGAACTAAGTGTTCAGACAAAAAAGGATGGGGGATAAGTAAAATATACATCAATTCACAAAGGAAGAGATGCATAAAAACAAGATATAAAATGTAAATAAATTGGGAATGCTCAGTATTTCATTTCAAACCAATTTCAACATTGCATGACAGTCATCCGCAGCAACTGTCACCCACACATATTAGACGCTGTAAAATTGTAAATACGATCGAGCATAACACTTAAATCAATCAAATGTAAAAACAATCACATATTAAAATCTCATATAAAAATTTAAAAATTATCTTAAAGAATATATAAGAAGTAAAAGATAATTAACGATCAGAAATAAAGCAGTTGGTGTCAAAATCCACGTTTAACCCTTCAGGGCAAAGAACCCTAGTTTCAAAGATCCAGTATGATTCTCTTTTGCTCAATTGCCTTATGAAGTTGCCACCCCTCCAATGCCTAGTGACCCTTTCTATGCCCCAGAATTTCAGGCTTTTTGGATTCTGGTGGTGATGTAATTTAAAATGTCTAGAGACATTGTGCGTTTTCAGGCCTTTTTTAATATTATTAACGTGCTCAGCGAGCCTCACGTGTAGTGGTCTGGATGTTCTCCCAATATACTGGAGCCCACACCCGCACTCCAGCATATACACGACCCCTACCGTGTCACAAGTTATTAACTGTTGAGCAAAAGAGAATCATACTGGATCTTTGAAACTAGGGTTCTTTGCCCTGAAGGGCGAACACCCTTAGTTCCGTTCAGCATATTTTTTAGTATGAGGGGCTACGTCCGGATCGATTTCCGGGTTAGCGAGAGGTTAACTGTACCATGTGGTTCGTTGTCATGGATACTTACCTTGTATATAACGCAGGTGCCCACGTCGTGTCCTCATCTGCTGATGAAGTCCCCGCCCACTGGGACGCAACGCGTCCAGAACGAGGATACGCCGTGACGTCACCCGCGGCTACTGTACATCCACACTACGAGACGGAGATCGCATTGCTTCTGTTGATTACATGCCTGTACCCAGCGTTCAACATGTGAGTGATTCTTTTTAGTCTTTAATAAAGTATTGCATACAGAGAGCACTATTTTTTTTGTCATTCCTCTTTTATATACCCGGGTTATATTGGAGAGTCTGTCACCGGAGCCCCTTGGTCCCTGAGGAGTGTTTGACACCTGAGCCCTGACGGACGCCTACACATGCTGTTCCTTGCTTGATTAAGGCGATTTATGACCCTCTATAATCAAAGGGTCCATTTCTTCAGGTGAGAGGCCAACCTATTTCTTGGTGGTGGGCTACCTGAAATCACTTCTCTACAAATTGGTGTTCGCTCGCACCTGAGGATGATTTACTGATTACCCTTATGGACATTGATATCATGGTGGACTTCAGTGTTTTACTTTTTTAGCGCTGCACTATCTGTTGTTATATTTGTATTAAGGGATTTGTTTTTTGACCCTAGTGTTCAGCAGCTTTTAATGCTCATTTACCACTTCGCGCTGATTTGTATTTTTTTCAACACGTCCACATCGTCCCATCACCCAACTCGGGGTCGTACTATTCTAAATATAAGGGGTTCAATAGTATTGTGATGTTGGCGGTGATGTCGGCTACTTATGAGTTCCTGTATGTGGACGTGGGGAAGAATGGCTGGATGTCCGATGGTGGAGTCATCGCCCAGACGGAGTTCTACAGGTGTCTCCAGAATGGCAGCTTGGACTTGCCACCTCCAGAAGACAATGTGGAAGGACTCCCATTTATTGCGGATGAAGCGTTTGCGCTGGGGGACCATCTTATGCGGCCATTCCTGATGAGGACCCTCACCCTGGACCAGAGGGTTTTTAATTACCGGCTGGCCAGAGCCAGAAGAGTGGTGGAGAACACATTTGGAATCATGGCCAGCCAGTTCCGCCTATTTCTTATACCCATACATACGGTGGAGTATAAACTGAATCATATAACCCTGGCATGCTGTGTTCTACACAACTTTTTATGGCAACATTCTGCCAACTATGCTGGCTCAGTTGGGCCTGAGGCTGGAATTCAAAATGAAACAACCCTGATGGCGCTTGAAAGTGGCCGTCCTGGCTTGCTCCCCCGAGTGCCCGTGATGTCCGGCTAAGATACCTTGAATACTTTGCGGGTAGGGGGGCTATCAATATGCCAGACAATGACTGAAACCTTTTTATAATAAAAAAAAACAAATAACTACTCAAATCTTTGGTGACATTTACTGCTTGTGTTTGTATTAGCTGACCCTGACAGAACTGTGGTGAGTCCTGAAAATGGCGTTATTGTGTAACCTTACCAAGCACTGTTGGGTGTTATTTACTAAAGGCAAAGACACTTTGCACTACAAGTGCACTTGTAGTGCAAAGTGGATTTGCCCTTAGGAAATAACACCCATTGTCACAGAAAACACCAATTAGAGCACCACAAAAGTGTTGTAGCGTTGAGACAATAATCCACACATTCTTGATTAACAATCTTTTTAATAACAGCACAATCACATGTACATTTAGAAAAGGTTTTTAAAACAAACCAACATGTTTGTTGTATAACAATTTTTGGGGTCACATTAGAAAAAGTACAAATGTCCATTTAAGATAAAACAGGCATGTTTAAAACCAACAAGAAAGACACAAGTCTTGAACTTACAAAGTTCACTTTTGGTAGAACTATCAAGGCAATATCAGACATGAGTATTTACAAACTGTGTTTGATATTGCTTTCAGATGGGGTGAAGTTACCCCAGGAAAAGCCAAATTTTGAAGATGCACACAAATTTACGAATGTCAACATCTGCTACCTGCCATCATGGGGGATCAAGGGACGTGTTTTGGGGGTGCAACCCCTTCCTCACAGCTACTTTATTATTGAGGAAGGGGTTGCATCCCCAAAATGCGTCCATTGATCTCCCGTGATGGCAGATAGCACATGTTGACACACTGTGTGCATCTTCAAAATTTGGCTTTTCTCAAATTTGTAAAAAAATGTCAAAAATTTTTAGTACACAAAAAAACCAAAGGAATTTGGAGGGGTTTTAAACTCTCCCTAAAACATTAATGATGTTCTTCATTTTTTGAAGAACATCAAATTCTGATTTAGAACAAAGTCCTTCTGTTCCTATTTCCTCCTCATTTCTTCCTCATTTTGGTGTGATATAGATCAGATAGTTGTATATAAAATGCATTTTTTATCTTTCAAAAAGTGTTTCCCAGTGCTAATCCTCAATTTCTAAATTGCTGCATTTGTAAATTTCATAAGCCAGTATAAAGAAATAGTAGAGGTAAAAAAGCACTTGTAGATTTACCTAATCATAAGTACTTTTGCTAATAGGTGTCCCTCGTTCCAATCTCAAAACCTCTGTTCTGCCTCAAGTGCCCTGTCCATTATTCCACGAAGCGTGTGCTCCAACAGGAAGACAAAAGGGATAGTATCACTTATGCATGCACTGTCACTGCTCACCATCCTTGTGGCCTCCTCAAATGGTGACAGGACAGTGCATGCATCATTGATCAGTAGCCACTGGCGTGGCAAAAAAAAGCTAAGCTCCCCTGACCCTGTCCTGGTGCCATACTCACACAGGTACTCATTGATGGCCCTCTGCTGCATGTGCAGCCACTGCAGCATTGCCAACGTTGAGTTCCACCTGGTGGGCATGTCACAAATGAGGCAGTTCTTGGGCAGGTTGCATTCCTTTTGAAGGTCAGCCAGCCGAGCAATGGCATTATATGACCGGCGGAAATGCCCACAGACTTTCCTGGCCTGCCTCAGGAGATCCTGTAAGCCCGGGTACCTGCACAAGAACCTCTGCACCACCAAATTAAGGACATGAGCCAAATATGGGTCAAGTGTCCCTGTCAGAGGGTGGAGAGGATATGCACCTTACCGCTGACCACCCTGTCCAACGAGGCCAAGACATTGCCTTCCACATGCCGATAGAGAGCCAGAATGGCCTTCCATGAAAAGAAATGGCGTTTGGGAACCTGCCGTTGAGGTACCATGCATTCCACAAATTCACAAAAGGGGGCAGAGTCTACCAGCTGAAAAGGCAGCAGTTGGAGTGCTAGCAATTTAGCCAAGCTAGCATTCAGCCACTGAGCATGTGGATGGCTGGGACCGAATTTCTTTGGACAGTTTAGCAACTGGGGTAGGGAAATTTGCCTGCTACAATTGGATGTTGGTGTAGTGATAGCAGATTGCCCGCAAGTACTTGGCACACCTAATTCCACACCTTTATTCCTCTCAGTGCAGGTTTCTGAGAGGACTGAAGGTATAGTGGGGTTGGAGATCCCAGCTGATAAGGAGCAAGGAGAGGTCTGCCTTGTTGTTTGGTGTGGATCTTTTAAGTACTGTTGCCAATGGACTGCATGGGAGGTCGACACATGTCTGGTCAAGCATGTGGTGCCAAAGCGGCTGCTGTTTTGGCCACACTTGATGCACTTCAGGCATAAGTGTCAAACAACAATGGTGCAATCTGCTACACACATCAAAAAAGCCCACACCAAAGAACTTTTCAAAATACGCGGGGAGTCAGCAGCGCCCTGCACATGCGGAGCTCTGCGGTGTGATGCAGTTAGGTGGCTGCTCTTAAGCTGGCCCCTGGAGGGCATCCTGCCTCATTGAGATGTGCCTCCTCTGCCTCCTCTCTTCTATTAGGTACCCACATAGAGTCAGTGACCTCATCATCCCCTCCCTCCTCGTCACTGGAGCAAACCTGGCAGTATGCTGCAGCTGGGGGAACATGACTGCCAGTTTCTTGTCCTTCTTGGGCACCCCCTCTCTCTGGGCTCACGTTACTGTCTTCCTCAACCTGGGTACCATCATCGGAGCCTTCAAAATGCTGCACATCCTCCTGCAGCATGTACCCAACACTGTGGTCGAACAGTTCAGTGGGACTCCTCCGTACATGATGGTGGGGCTAGGGAAGGAGTGACTGATGACATTGAGCCGATGGAATAGGCCACTTTAGCAGCTACATTGGCAGGCAAACTACTCTGAGCCTGGGTGACAGAGGATGAGGAGGATGAGGACGGCTTAGATATCAATTCAACCAACTAGAATGCAGTGGAGATATATATATATATATATATATATATATATATATATATATATATATATATATATATATATATATATAGGAGACTGTATATATATTTAATGCACTGAATCGCCTGCCTGCCTGCCTGAAAGTGTATTTGAAAATGTACACCAGGAATGGCCTGCAATTAGATATAGGCTTGGCTAGACTGGAATGCAGTGGATATATATATGTAGGAGACTGTATAAATATTTAATTCACTGCAGATCACTGAATCACCTGCCTGCCTGCCTGTCTGAAAGTGTTTTTGAAAATGTACACCAGGAATGGCCTGCAGTCATATATAGGCTTGGCTAGACTGGAATGCAGTGGATATATATATGTAGGAGACTGTATATATATATTTAATGCACTGCAGATCACTGAATCACCTGCCTGCAAGTCTATTTGAAAACGTACACCAGGAATGGCCTGCAGTCAGATATAGGCTTGGCTATACTGGAATGCAGTGTATATATATATATATATATATATATATATATATATATATATATATATATGTAAGAGACTGTATATATATTAAATACACTGCAGCCCACTGAATCACCTGCCTGCCTGACAGTATATTAGAAAAAGCACACCAGGAACAACCTGCAGTCAGATCTAGCTAAACTGGATACAGTAGATATATATACAGTATCTCACAAAACTTTTGGGTATCCCTGTCCAAATTTGTGCATCCCTCCTCTGACATTCTCCAAAATATAAATATTTTTGCAAATATTTTATTCTATCTTTTCATGTGACAACATTGAAGAAATGTCACTTTTCTACAATGTAAAGTAGTGAGTGTACAGCTTGTATAACAGTGTAAATTTGCTGCCCCCCTCAAAATATTTCGACACACGGCCATTAATGTCCAAACCGCTGGCAACAAAAGTGAGTACACCCCTAAGTGAAAATGTCCAAATTGGGCCCATTTAGCCATTTTCCATCCCCAGTGTCATGTGACTCAATAGTGTTAAAAGGTCTCAGGTGTGAATGGGGAGCAGGTGTGTTAAATTTGGTGTTATCGCTCTTACTCTCTCTTCCTGGTCACTGGAAGTTCAACATGGTACCTCATGGCAAAGAACTCTCTGAGGATCTGAAAAAAAAAGAATCATTGCTCTATATAAAGATGGCCTAGGCTATAAGAAGATTGCCAAGTCCCTAAAACTAAGCTGCAGCACTGTGGCCAAGACCATAGAGTGGTTTAACTGGACAGGTTCCACTCAGAACAGGACTCACCATGGTCGACCAAAGAAGTTGAGTGCCTGTGTTCAGCGTCATATCTAGAGGTTGTCTTTGGGAAATAGATGTATGAGTGCTGCCAGTATTGCTGCATAGGTTGAAGGGGTGAGGGGTCAGCCTGTCAGTGCTCAGACCATGTGCCGAACACTGCATCAAATTGGTCTGCATGGCTGTCGTCCCAGAAGGAAGCCTCTGCTAAAGATGATGCACAAGAAAGCCCGCAAACAGTTTTCTGAAGACAAGCAGACTAAGGACATGGATTACTGGAACCATGTCCTGTGGTTTGATGAGACAAAGATAAACTTATTTGGTTTAGATGGTGTCAAGCGTGTGTGGCGGCAACCAGGTGAGGAGTGTCATGGTCTGGGGCTGCATGTGTGCTGCCACCACTGGGGAGCTAGAGTTCATTGAGGGAACCATGAATGCCTAGATGTACTGTGACATACTGAAGCAGAGCATGATCCCCTCCCTTCAGAGACTGGGTCGCAGGGCAGTATTCCAACATAACGACCCCAAACACACCTCCAAGACAACCACTGTCTTGCTAAAGAAGCTGAGGGTAAAGGTGATGGACTGGCCAAGCATGTCTCCAGACCTAAACCCTATTGAGTATCTGTGGGGCATCCTCAAACGGAAGGTGGAGGAGTGCAAGCTCTCTAACATCCACCAGCTCGGTGATGTCATCATGGAGGATTGGAAGAGGACTCCAGTGGCAACCTGTGATACTCTGGTGAGCTCCATGCCCAAGAGGGTTAAGGCAGATGCTGGAAAATAATGGTGGCCACACAAAATATTGACACTTTTGGACATTTTCACTTAGGGGTGTACTCACTTTTGTTGCCAGCGGTTTAGACATTAATGGCTGTGTGTTGAGTTATTTTGAAGGGACAGCAAATTTACACTGTTATACAAGCTGTACACTCACTATTTTACATTGTTGCAAAGTTTCATATCTTCAGTGTTGTCACATGAAAAGATAAAATTAAATATTTACAAAAATGTGAGGGGTGTACTCACTTTTGTGAGATACTGTATATATACGAGACTGACTATATATATTAAATACACTGCAGCTAACTGAATCGCCTGCCTGCTCAGCCTAAATGAAATGACACTCTCTCGGTCAACACCAGCAACACACTACACAGGGCCGATGTGCAGGCGGCCTTATATAGTGTGGGGCGTGGACTTAACCCCCTGAGCCATAATTGGCCAAAGGCACCCTGCCTTTGGCCAATTATGGCTCTCATTGCTGACGGCGCTGTGATTGGCCAAAGCATGCAGGTCATAGTGCATGCTTGGTCAATCATCTGACAGTAATGCACTGCGATGTCGCAGTGCATTATGAGGCATGACGTGCCACTCTAATTTGGCGCGAACACCCCATAATGCTCGTATTTCGGCGAACGCTCGAATATAGATCTCATCCCTACCTGCTACCCGCTAACAGTATATTTAATCTGAGTGGTCAGGAGGGGGATGATGTAAAAAATATTCCCATGTCAACTCCACCCCTCAATCAAATGATTTGCCCATCTGCAGCAGTGCTACTCTTATCTCCCTACTTCTTAAAAAAGAGGCTCGGCTTCTGCTGTTGTTATTCAAATCCTGTTGGCTCCTCCTGCTGTCAATCAAATACTGTGAGCAGAAAATGAGGGGCAGGGCTGAACCATACTGTGTGTGTCAATAGACAGGTTAAGACACATTCAAGGCTTTATATTTTGTAGTGTTAACCCTCAATTTCAACTACAAAAAACGCTTTCCACAAAAAACAATGGAAGCACATCAAAATTCATGACAAACAAGTGTTGTAATGAACTTTATACAACAAAAATAACAAGAAATGGCTTTAAAGGCACATATACATCATGTCACTGTAAAAATCTAACAATAATCTAAAATGTTATGTGCCATGATGTACAGTATCTCACAAAAGTGAGTACACCCCTCACATTTTTGTAAATATTTTATTATATCGTTTCATGAGACAACACCAAAGAAATGACACTTTGCTACAATATGTAAAGTAGTGAGTGTACAGCTTGTATAACAGTGTAAGTTTGCTGTCCCCTCAAAATAACTCAACACACAGCCATTAATGTCTAAACCGCTGGCAACAAAAATGACTACACCCGAGGGGCGTGTCCGGACCTGCTGCTGGAAGGACGCATGTGAGCTGAGCTCCTCTTAGCCCACTCTAATCTAAGGCCATCCGTTGCCTTATACCGTGTTCCCGCAGCCATAAGTTATATATTATTGATCCCAGACCCCTGGTGAACTGCCCTGGACTGTTATTTATGATTTTGACTGGTCTGATCCCGCTTACGGCTGAGATTTCTCCCTGACACCGGGACCTTCCGCCGCCATCTTGGGGCCTACAAGCGGACCGGCGGCACTTCTTTCCTGATCCCACGGGCTCGCGGATCAGTGAGCGACTGGACGGGGCCCGCTCTGATCCTGGAGACTGCACCGATTGGCCTGCGGAACCGGGGAGGCCGCGGAGAACAATCCGGCACCCGGCCTCGGTATCCTGTGGCCTTGCGGCCTGACACGGCCTGCGGACTGGATTACAAGCACTCCGGGTCACAGTGAGTAGGATCGCCCGCCGTCAGGTCCCTGGGGGCGTCAGACCACCCGATCCTCCCTTTCTCTATCCCCGTGGGTGCCCCAGTGATTGTGAGCGGCCGTGTTTACTGCTTCGGCAGCCTTCTCCTAGGACAGACCGAGGCTTCGGCCTGCTCCTGGAGGCCGGCGGCCATCTTGGGACTCTCATATACACCCAGAAATCATCCCCTCTGCCCCTCCAGCTGTATGGTTATTCGCAAGGTGCTGGGGACTGCAGGATCTGCTTCTCCCATCCCAGACTGTCAGGAAGGGGAGGTAGAGATGTAATCAAGGGGATCTGAGGATCCAAATGGAACACAACATTACTCTGAGAGAGATGCTGCCTAAATAAACCCTGGTCCCCTGTCTGCTCACCAAGACCTCCATACAGCAGTTTTAGCAATATATAGCACTGGAGGTAAGCCTGCATGTTTGATCACTAAAACCTCTGTGTACCTCATCAGCAAAATTGGCCAACAGCAACGAAATTACAAACCACTGTTTGTGCCACGAGAAGAACCAACAATGGAGCGTTTTGTTACCAGACCACAGCTAGCCTCCTCTAATTCCTCCACGAATCCTTTCACCCTACTGGATCCCTCCCTGGATTCGGAAGATGCCGCAAGCTCCTCTCTGACTAGCTCGCAAAACCCTGCAACCATTCTTTCACCCTCGAATGTGATTCTCACTCCTGACATTCTGGACTCCAAGCTGCAGCTTTTACTTCAACAGATTACGTCCAATGTTTCGGCTGAAGTGAGCAAGCTAGCTGCTGAATTGAGAGGGGAAATAACCCAAATTGGAGATCGCACAGTTACTCTGGAGAACAAATTCGACGAAATGGTACATTTTGTACAAGCGATCGAGGAGGAAAATCATAACTTACGCCTTTCCGTATCTCAACTCCAATTACAGCAAGAAGACTTGGAGAACAGAGAAAGATGACAAAACCTACGATTCAGAGGGGTTCCGGAAACAGTGTGCGACTCTGAACTCCGACCTTATCTTCTGAGCCTTTTTAATAACCTGGCTCCTTCAGTTGTGGACATAGATTGGCGATTGGACAGGGCCCATAGATCCCTGGGCCCAAAACCTCCGGCTGGAGCTATACCCAGGGATGTTGTGGTACGGTTTCACTACTTTGAAAGTAAAGAGGCACTAACCCTGGCGACCCGCAATAAATCCCAAATTACGTACAAGGGCGCCAAGTTGCAGATCTTTAGCGATCTTTCGCCCATCACTCTCGCTGAACGGAGGAACTTGCGCCCCCTCACCTCACACTTGCAACAACACAAGATACCATACTACTGGGGATTCCCTTTCCGTCTAGCTGTATCCAAAGATGGAGCCCAATATTCTTTACGTGATTTACAAGAAGCTGAGGCCTTCCTAAAAAGTCTGGGTCTCCCCCCTTTACCGGAAGAAGATAATATCCCTCCTAACACACAGGCCCGTCTGCCTCCAACTACACCTACTCGCATCTGGACTCCTGTTCGGGGCAAATCAAAGAAGCACCTTTCTACTCCTCAACACCTGAGATCTTCTAAGCAACCTCCTTGAGTATCCCTCTGAACGCTCTTATTTTTGGTTCTATTTTTCCCTGCCTTTAGCATTTCCGTTTCCTCTCAGAGTTTTGGACGAATTTTTTTTTTTTTTAGACAAAACGATGTTGCTGTTTTGGTCCTTCCAGTTTTTGTATCTGCCTCGTTTTTTTTTTCGGGGCAGAATATTTCTCATCCCTTGAGATACATTTATTAAAGGTTTTTGGAAATTTTAAGTGTCAAACACACCTGTTATATTTGTTAACCTTGCTTTTTCCTAAGGACTTACAGGTTTTTCTTCAAAATCTTTTTGTCCTATTTTTGTCTTTCCCGCTTCCAAATGCGTAAGGTGAGCAGCGGTCCCTCTCCCATCTCCTCAAGCAGAATCGCCAGATGGAGGTCCGCCCACGTCCCCACCAGGCCCTGGTCTATGCCCAGGGCCCCCTGAGAAACAGTTTTTTCTCAGGTCCACAGAATTTTGAACTATTTTTTCCATTTTTTCTTTTGACTTCCCTTTTTTGTTTTTCTTTTTTTTACAGTTCCTATGCATATCTATTGATGTATTCCATAGTTTGAGACCCCACGGTCATTATCATTTTACTCTAAGGGATAAAGAACTTGGGGTGTGTTTTTCAACAATTAGAGATAGAAAAACGTTTATTATTATAATTACTTGTAAACTGCAATCTGTATACTCCTATTCTCATGTTACTTCCAGACTTATAGTACTAGTTGCCTTCACTCTAGCCTTCCTAGATAGATCACAGCCATGGCTCTAAAAATTATGTCCTATAATGTAAAAGGCCTGGGCTCCATTGGTAAACGCTGGATGGCCCTGAAAGATTTCAGGGCCTCAGGCGCAGACATAGTGATGATCCAGGAGACCCACTTTCGGGCAGGAGGATCATTAAAATTTGCCTCCAGGTTTTTTCCCATTTCCTATCTTGCTTCTGATTCTACGGGCAAGGCAGGAGTGGCAATCTTGATCAGGAAAGCATGTCCTGTCAAGGTTCGGAGGTCACATTTAGATCCTCATGGGAGATTTCTTATTCTAGAATGTGAATACATGTCTACCTCTTTTACACTTGTTAATTTGTACGCCCCAAACACGGGTCAGATTGAGTTCCTCAACAAACTCTTTGATACTCCCCAATATCGCTCACAACCATTTATGGTAGTTGGTGGGGACTTCAATCTGGTCATGTCACCCAATAGGGACAGACAAGTGCTCTTTAATACTACCCCACCTAAAAGAATATTGTCTCAAGCCAATGCATTCCGTAAATGTATTAGATCATACAGATTATTCGACTCATGGAGGATAAAACATCCCTCTGTTAAGCAATGTACTCCCGTCTTGATCATTTTTTTATCTTGGCTCCACTTATTCCTTATGTATTTGAGTCAGACATTTCCCCTATTACATGGTCAGACCACGCGCCCATTACCCTAGATCTAATGTTATCCCAGACTTACACTAAATCCTGTCACTGGCGTTTTACCTTTGCAGTCTGAAGTATCCCGATCTATCCTAGCAAATAGCTTGAAAGATTATTTTATACTCAACTCTGGATCGGTATCTCAGGTTTCTACACTGTGGGAGGCACATAAGGCTGTTTTCCGAGGTGCGTGTATAGCTGAGGGCTCTCGGCTAAAGAGAGATAGAAACAGTTTATTGCAGTCCTTAATGTCCGCTCTAGTAACTGCTGAACGGAGGCTTTTGGGTGGTCCCACGGTGCAGAAACTACGTAAAGTCATTCACCTTAGAGAACAAATCAAATCAACAAAACTTGACAAAACAGCTAGGTCCATGCTGTGGACGAAGCAGAAATTCTACGAATTCTCAAATAAGCCCCACAGGATGTTAGTTAATAAGTTATGCCATCGTCCGTTCAACTCCCTGCCTGATTTCCTTTTGCATACAGACGGATCTAGAACACATTGCCCTCGTGAGATGTCCAAAATTTTTGGTAACTTCTACAACAAATTGTATAACTGTCTGACTCCGGAGAACCATTTTGATTTTACGCAGGTAAATTTCGAGTCTTTTTTTTCCAATATAAAACTACCAAATCTAAAACTGACCTAGAGAGTTTAAATGCAACAGTGTCAGCTGAAGAACTTCTAGCTATAATTAAAAAACTACCATTACACAAATCCCCTGGCCCAGATGGATTTCCCTACTCCTACTACAAATCTTTTTTTGACATTCTATCTCCTCATATGTTAGCCTTATATGATTCCCTTCTTAAGGGAACTCCCCCACATTCTCAGTTTTCTCACTCGTTTATTTCAGTTATCCCTAAACCTGGAAAGGATCCCTCTGTCCCAGATAACTATAGACCCATAGCCCTCCTAAATTCGGATTACAAGATATTTACTAAAATACTCGCTACCCGACTCTCCGCATTTATTCCCAAACTGATACACAGGGATCAAGTGGGTTTTGTCCCTGGTAGACACGCAGGAGATAACACCCGACGTACGATAGACCTAATAGACCTTTTAGATAGAACCTCACGTTCGGCATTGATCTTGAGCCTAGATGCGCAGATAGCTTTTGACAGGCTAAGTTGGCCCTACATGTTTGCCACCTTAAAAATATATGGTTTCGATGGTCCTTTTTTAAAAGCTTTGGAGGCCTTATACTCAAATGTTTCAGCGCAGGTGCAAATGTCATCCTTCTTGTCTCCTAGCTTCTCCATGACAAATGGAACCCGTCAGGGCTGCCCCCTATCACCGCTGCTTTTCATTCTGTGCCTAGAACCCCTAGCCGAGTCTATCCCTGTAAATCCTGATATTCGTGGGGTGGCGATGAGACAGGGGGAATATAAATTATCGTTATTTGCAGATGACATTCTGTTAACTATCACCAACCCGCTGATATCCCTTCCCTCATTACATAAATTATTGACCTCTTTTAGTGCTATTTCCGGGTATAAAGTCAACAATTCAAAAACTGAAGCCCTTCCTATACACATTCCAATGCTATTACTATCTCAACTCAAAGAATCATACCCTTATAAATGGTGTAGTACCTCACTTAAATACTTGGGTATTCTACTTACCCCTCACTACTCCTCCCTTTATAGCACTAACTTCCCTCCTCTGATATTGGATATAAATAAGTCCCCGTCGTCCTGGACCAAATATCCCTTGTCTCTACTGGGTAGAATTAATGTGTTAAAAATGTCTATCTTACCCAAGCTACTTTAATACTTCGAAACTCTCCCAGTAGCTGTACCCACCTCACAATTAAAATCACTTCAAAGATCCTTTTTAAAATTCATATGGAATGACGGTGCCCACCGCATAGCAAGCTCCGTGATGTTCTCCACTAGGTCCAGAGGAGGCTTGGGACCCCCGGACATCACTAAATATTATCATGCAACACACTTAAGGGCCATCACTTCTTGGACTTCCTTAAATGCACCTAACCAATGGTCTGCCATTGAGAAGGGGGTACTTTATCCGGTTCACCCGAGCTCTTTGGTTTGGGGTGCTCCCCCTGTTTTAGACCCTATTTATAAACGTCAGTGCACTGGCCCAATGGCACTAACTTTAACCATTTGGCGTAATTGCCTCAAACGTTACCCTCTCATGTCCCCCTGCTCTCCTCTTGTAAATGTACTACTTAATCCCCTCATTCCAGATAGTATGTCCCTGGGCAGGATTTTTCCATGGATAAATGTACATCTCTTCCAGCTGCGGAACCTAGTTCATCCTGTAACGAGGAAGCTGCATTCCTTTGAAGTTTTGAGAGAGAAATTTGATTTACCATCACACCTCTTCCACTTCTACTTACAGGTTAGACATTTCTTTCATTCTAAATCGCCATCCCTGACCCTAGATAAACCAACTACTTTTGAACACTTGTGTGCTCATGGCCCCAATCAATTGCACTTAATTTCATGTATCTATCGTATCCTCCATGAGCCGATTCTCATGTTTTGGTACAGAACTCCCGATGTAATCCATAAGTATGATCCTTCAGTTTCACAGCTCTGTTGGCGGTGTGGAACTGATATAGGCTCACTATTCCATATCTTCTGGCAATGTTCCCTGATACAACCTTTTTGGAATGATGTGCATTTACTTATACAAAAGGTAACTGGGGTGTCTCTTCTGTTGGATCCTTTGAATTTCCTTTTGGGTCTTCCTCCCTCGGGGGTATCAAAAAAGACAAACAAATTGATAACCTATATATTGCTAGCCGCCAGGAGGATTATCCCATTGTTCTGGTTATCCAATACACCTCCCCCATGGTCCGGGTTTCTACATTTAGTGGCTGAGATTGGGACAATGGAGTTCTTGACGGCTTCGGTTCATGACTGCATCCCCCAATTTAATAAAATATGGGAACCATGGGATCTTTCGGAATTCGGGACTCCCATACTACCAAATATGCCCTATTCCTAACCCAATTTAATTCTACGTTGCCTGTGTATATACTCTAAACTACTCGCGGGATTTTGGGTATTTTCCCACAGTACGTTTATTGCATACATCATAAAGATTTGATTTAATACATATATGTGCCTTGTTTCTGGGAACACTCTTTTATCACTTAAACCTGTTTGTTTTTTGTTTTTGTTTTCCTTATGTTTGTTTATAATGCACTTATGTTGATAGTGCAATGTACACCTTGATACAACTTTGTACTTATTCTTTGATACTTCAATAAAAATACAATTAAAAAAAAAAAAAAAAAAAAGTGACTACACCCCTTAGTGAACATGTCTAAATTGGGCCCAAAGTGTTAATATTTTGTGTGGCCACCATTATTTTCCAGCACTGCCTTAACCCTCTTGGGCATGGAGTTCACAGAGCTTCACAGGTTGCCACTGGAGTCCTCTTCCTCTCCTCCATGATGACATCACTGAGCTGGTGGAAGTTGGAGACCTTGCACTCCTCCACCTTCCATTTTAGGATGCCCCACAGATTCTCAATAGGGTTTAGGTCTGGAAACATGCTTGGCCAGTCTATCACCTTTACCCTCAGCTTCTTTAGCAAAGCAGTGGTCATCTTGGAGGTGTGTTTGGGGTCGTTATCATATTGGAATACTGCCCTGAGGCCCAGTCTCTGAAGAGAGGGGATCATGCTCTGTTTCAGTATGTCACAGTTCATGTTGGCATTCATGGTTCCCTCAATGAACTGTAGCTCCCCAGTGCCGGCAGCACTCATGCAGCCCCAGACTATGAGGCTCCCACCACATGCTTGACTGTAGGCAAGGCACACATGTCTTTGTACTCCTCACCTAGTTGCCACCACACACGCTCAACACCATCTGAACCAAATAAGTTTATTTTGGCCTCATCAGACCACAGGACATGGTTCCAATAATTCACATCCTTAGCCTGCTTGTCTTCAGCAAACTGTTTGCAGGCTTTTTTGTGCATCATCTTTAGAAGAGGATTCCTTCTGGGAACCAAGCCATGCAGACCAATTTGATGCAGTGTGCGGCATATGGTCTGAGCACTGACAGGCTGACCCCCCCACCCCTTCAACCTCTGCGGCAATTCTGGCAGCACTCATATGTTTATTTCCCAAAGACAACCTCTGAATATGACTCTAAGCATGTGCACTCAACTTCTTTGGTCGACCATGGCGAGGCCTGTTCTGAGTGAAACCTGTCCTGTTAAACCACTGTATGGTCTTGGCCACTGTGCTGCAGCTCAGTTTTAGGGTCTTGGCAATCTTCTTATAGCCTAGGCCAGTGATGTTGAACCTTGGCGCCCCAGATGTTTTTGAACTACATTTCCCATGATGCTCATGCACTCTGCAGTTTAGTGGAGCATCATGGAAAATGTAGTTCCAAAACATTTGGGATGCCAAGGTTCACCATCACTGGCCTAGGCCAACTTTATGTAGAGCAACAATTATTTTTTTTCAGATCCTCAGAGAGTTCTTTGCCATGAGGGGCCGTGTTGAACTTCCAGTGACCAGTATGAGAGAGTGAGAGTGTCAACACCAAATTTAACACACCTGCTCCCCATTCACACCTGAGACCTTGTAACACTAACGAGTCACATGACACTGGAGGGAAAATGGCTAATTGGGCCCAATTTAGACATTTTCACCTAGAGGTGTGCTCACTTTTGTTGGCAGTGGTTTAGACATTAATGGCTGTGTGTTGAGTTATTTTAAGGGGACAGCATATTTACACCATTATACAAGCTGTACACTCACTACTTTACATTGTAGCAAAGTGTCATTTCTTCAGTGTTGTCACATGAAAAGATATAATAAAATATTTACAAAAATGTGAGGGTGTACTCACTTTTGTGAGATACTGTACATTATGGCACTGTAATAATCTATTACAGTTTCTACATCTTAGAGTATTGTTAGATTTTTACAGTGTCATGATGTATATGTGCCTTTAAAGCCATTTCTTATTATTTTTGTAGAATAAAGTTCATTACAACATTTGTTTGTCATTAATTTTGATTTGCTTCCATTAATTATTGTGGAAAGCACTTTTTGGAGTTGTAGCAAAGTGTAATTTCTTCAGTGTTGTCACGTGAAAAGATATAATACAATATTTACAAAAATATGAGGGGTGTACTCACTTTTGTTAGATACTCTATATGTGCCTCTAAAGTCCCCAGTTATATCTTATCATTTTGTAGCATCTAGTATGTGATGTTGGCACAGCAAAGCACTCAATAGTCCTACAGTTTTTGTAATGCTGCAATGAACTTTTGTAATGATGACTGGGTATCCTCAATAGAGCGCCCTTCCAACAAACAGACACCCCCACCGCGCCAATGTCACCAACTAAACTAAAAAAATTGTGTTAACCAGTGTTAAATAGTGAACACCAATATCTCTGATTCCCTAATTGAAAGAATAGTGTTGACCAGTGTTAAACGGTGTACACAAAATATAATAAAAACGTGAAAATAGAAAACTAGGATCAGCTGCCCCTTTAAAATATATAAACCATACAAACAAAATATTTGATCCTACATGCCCCCGATAGCCCAATAATCTCCTAGAGGCACATGGGATAAATATGGGGTGCTACAAATAATAAAAATCTATAAGCAAAAAAATGTGTTTAGCACAATAGTGGTGGAACCCTCCTACTGTGTTTGTGTCACACGTGACAGATAAATAGTGCTATCATTCTACACATGAACAAATTAATGTATATGTATGTAATAAAAATCTATAAGCAAAAAAGCGTGTTTAGCACAATAGTGGTGGAACCCTCCTACTGTGTTTGTGTCACACGTGACAGATAAATAGTGCTATCATTCTACACATGAACAAATTAATGTATATGATTGTGACATTCACGTGAAACACTATGTGAAATCACTGCACTCCATGCTGTGACATCTCAAAACATATTATGACAGTCCATATATGTCAGATCCATCCAAGAGGAACTGCTTATGATCACATCTAGTGCAAAATCAGCTGCATACATTCAAGTGTCTTCGTGTGTCTTTCACCTCACCCCTGTGTTCAGTGAATCACACCCTCCAGAAATGCACTCACCGAATTACAATGCCAGCACTTTCATGCAAGGCAAAAAGCGCTTGTTTTACCACACTCAGGTGTAAATGGAATAATCAGTGTTCAGGAGGATAGTTGTTATATGGATCCACATGTAAGAAAATAAAGTGCTCCAATAGTGTAAACCAGCAAATGCTATTTATTAAAACCACTGCAATCTTCAACTGATGCACTCACATTGTACAAAAGATAAAACAGCAGAAATCATGTGTGGATCACATCAATCCTCAAGCAATCTTCAAACAGGTGTAAATCAAACAAATTGGCCAATCCCATGATTAAGTCTATCTATGACGAAACATGTCGGGGGCGTGGCTGTGAGATGTGACACACAGCGCGGTTAAACTACACAGGAGTCAGGAAGTTTAGGTGCACGGAGGAGCGGAGGATAGCCGAAGGGAGGGTGAGATTGCAGTGTAACTGCAACCCAGAGAAAGCACACCTCGGGTCCGCCGTGACCAACAGTTGTTTTGTTGTTTGATTTACACCTGTTTGAAGATTGCTTGAGGATTGATGTGATCCACACATGATTTCTGCTGTTTTATCTTTTGTACAATGTGAGTGCATCAGTTGAAGATTGCAGTGGTTTTAATAAATAGCATTTGCTGGTTTACACTATTGGAGCACTTTATTTTCTTACATGTGGATCCATATAACAACTATCCTCCTGAACACTGATTATTCCATTTACACCTGAGTGTGGTAAAACAAGTGCTTTTTGCCTTTCATGAAAGTGCTGGCATTGTAATTCGATGAGTGCATTTCTGGAGGGTATGATTCACTGAACACAGGGGTGAGGTGAAAGACACACGAAGACACTTGAATGTATGCAGCTGATTTTGCACTAGATGTGATCATAAGCAGTTCCTCTTGGATGGATCTGACATATATGGACTGTCATAATATGTTTTGAGATGTCACAGCATGGAGTGCAGTGATTTCACATAGTGTCTATCCATGTATGGGCAGGCTGATTGTACAGCCTACTGGATTTTTTTACATGCGATTACTGACCCTTGGTGAAAGGAAATAAAATCAAATCATCTAAGGGTTGCTTTACATGCATCATCATAACCCATCAACCAATTGACAGCCCCCTATTCAATTGTAACAATACAGTATGTGCCATTTCTCATCTAACAGTGCTGTACACATTGACATTAAAGGAGATTCTTTGGACCACACACTAAAGAGGAGATAGGCAAAATACAAAAAATGTTGACTTTTTTTGTAGCATTTCAGCAGTCAATTGCATAGAAAAACGGTGCTGGGGAAGCATTATTTATGTTGCTTTAAGCACTACACATGATTTAACATTTTTGTAAGACTGCAATTATTTTGAAAAGAAACATAGCCAGTTGCCGACCGCCGCACGCCGATGTACGTTGGCACAATGGCACGGGCAGGCATAAGGGCTTACCTGTACGTCCCTGCCTTCCCGTGCCTGTGGCGGTCAGATTACCATCAGGAGCGATCCGAGCTGAGGGGGAGGCCACTGATTCATGGCCATCCCCTCACGATCGCTCCTGGCGAATGAGAATCTTCCTCTGCTGCTGTAAACAGTGGCAGAGGAAGTGATGTCATCGCTCCTCGTGAAGCCTTTTCATTCTGGCTTCCGAGGAGAGAAGACATCACGTAAGTTTGCACCAAACACTACACTTCCAGTAGAACATGCAGGCAAACTTTTCACCCCCCAATCAACCCCCGATCACCCCCCTGTACCCTCTGTCACAGTGACACCAATAGCAGTTTTTTTTTCTGATTATTGCATTGGTGTCATTTTGTGACAGTTATAAGTGGTAGGGAAGTTAGTGGTAGGCCCCTTTAGGTCTAGGGAACCCCCCTAACCCCCCCTAATAAAGTTTTAACCCCTTGATCACGCCTGTCACCAGTGTCACTAAGCAACCGTTTATCTGATTGCTGTATTAGTGTCACAGGTGACGCTAGTTAGGCAGGTAAGTATTTAGGTTCACCGTCAGGTGTTTATAGCGTCAGGTACCCCCATCTACTACCTAGTAAAGGTTTTAACCCCCTGATTGCCCCCTAGTTAACCCTTTCACCAGTGATCACCGTATAACTGTTACAGGTGACGCTGGTTAGTTAGTTAGTTTTTTATAGTGTCAGGGCACCCGCTGTTTATTACCTAATAAAGGTTTAACCCCCTAATCACCTGGCGGCTGATATAAGTTAGGTTTCAGGATCAGATAGGGTCTGCGTCACCCCAGGCTGTGTCAGGTTAGTGCCAGTACCGCTAACACCCACGCACGCAGCATACACCTCCCTTAGTGGTATAGTATCTGAACGGATCAATATTTGATCTGATTAGATCTATACTAGCGTCCCCAGCAGTTTAGGGTTCCCAAAAACTCAGTGTTAGTAGGATCAGCCCAGATACCTGCTAGCACCTGCGTTTTGCCCCTCAGCCCAGCCCACCCAAGTGCAGTATCGATCGATCACTGTCAATTACAAAACACTAAACACATAACTGCAGCGGTCGCAGAGTCAGGCCTGATCCCTGCAATCGCTAACAGTTTTTTGGTAGCGTTTTGATACAGTCGCTAACAGTCTGGAGCTTTTTTACCTGTGAGTCTCACTACTGTACCACTAAATTTAGAGCCCAAAATGGCAAATCAAAGGTACACTAGTGAAGAGGCCTACACATTTCTGAGCATGACAGATAGTGAAGAGGAAGTCACTCATCTGTCAGATTTAGGCTCAGAATACAAACCTGTAGACACCAGCGGTTCCATGACAGATAGCTCTGATGACAGAGTTGTGGTCCCTGCCAAGGTCAGGCGTACCAGACCCCAATCTTCTTCTTCTGCTGTTGAGGTGCAAGAACAGCAGGGCTCTGATATGTAGCAGAGAAGTGCAGTTCAAGCTGGCGAGGTGGCAAGCACAAGTAGTGTCTCACTGCCACCAAGAAGACGAACACAGGCCCGTCATGCCCATAGTGCCCTTCCTGCTGCATTCGCCAATCCTAATTGGGAACCCACCACTTCTGCAGCACCCGTACTTCCCCCATTCACTGACCAACCCGGCATTCAGGTGAAAACAGTTGATTTTACGTAACTTGATTTTTATTTGCTGTTTTTCACCGAAGATCTCTATAGATCTATTTTGGACCAAAGCAATTTGTAAGCTGGTCAGCACATCGCCACTATTTCCCAGTCCTCCCTTGCCAGAGATTGGAAACCAATTACGGTTTACGAAATTTAAGATCTTTCTAGGCCTATCCCTCCTCATGGGCATAACCAAAAAGAGTGAGTTGCGGTCATATTGGTCCACTGACTCAATGTACCATATGCCCGTGTTCTCTGCTTCCATGGCCAGGGCACGATACAAGCAGATTTTGCGGTTCATGCACTTCAACAACAATGAACTCTGTCATCCTTGCGGAGACCCTGGATACGATCGGCTCTACAAAATTTGGCCCCTTGTAAACCACTTCAACCAATGTTTTGCAGACTTGTTTACTCCCCATCAAGTTGTCTGCGTTGATGAGTCCCTGATTAAGTTTTCTGGCTGCTTGTCATTCAGACGGTACCTTCCCAGCAAGCGTGCCAGATACGGGGTCAAGATGTATAAGCTCTGTGACAGGGCCACAGGCTATACATGTAGTTTTATGGTTTACGAGGGAAGAGATAGTCACATAGAGCCGACAAACTGCCCTGACTACATAGGAAGCGCTGGCAAGATTGTGTGGGACTTGGTGTCACCCTTATTCAGAAAGGGGTACCACTTGTACGTGGACAATTATTACATGAGCGTGCCACTTTTTAGTCACTTGTTTGATCATCAGATTGGAGCATGTGGCACCATGCGATCTAATCGCCGGGGCTTTCCCCAGCGGCTTGTAGATTCCCGTCTTAGGCTGGGGGAGAGAGCCTACTTGAAGTGTAATAACTTGCTCGCTATGAAGTGAAGGGATAATAAGAATGTTTTCGTTCTTACCTCCCTTTCATGCAGACACGACTGTCCAAATTACTATGGCGACTGGTGTTGTGGAGAAACCCCTCTGTGTCCACGAATATAACCAAAATATGGCAGGGGTGGACCTCAACAACCAGTTGTTGGCACTGTACCTAGTTGCCCGTAAGGCCAGACGCTGGTATAAAAAAGTGTCTGTATACTTATTTCAATTGGCTTTGCTGAACGCTCATGTGCTATACAGAGCTTCAGGATGGACTGGATCTTTCCTTAAATTCCAGGAAGAGATCGTCAGAGCCCTTCTGTTTCCAGACGGTGCTCCACCTCACCTTCCCCAACCAAATGCAGTAAGCCGGCTGCATGAGAGGCATATTCCTTATGTCCTCCAGAGTACCCCTACCCAACGAGCTCCCCAAAGAAAATATTGTGTCTGTAGAAAGCGCAGATATAGGCGTGACACCCGCTATTATTGTCCCTCCTGCCCTGACAATCCTGGTCTTTGCATTGGTGAATGTTTTGAGCGCTACCATACACTAGTTGAGTTTTAGCATAGGGTACAGCATTGCACAGACTAGGTACACTTTCACAGGGTCTCCCAAGATGCCATCGCATTTTGATAGACCCAAACCTGGAACCGGTTACAGTTACAAAAGTTACAGTTATAAAAAAAAAAAATACACAAAAAATATAAAATAAAAAAAACAAAAATAGTTGTCGTTTTATTGTTTTCTCTCTCTCTCTATTCTCTCTCTATTGTTCTGCTCTTTTTTACTGTATTCTATTCTGCAATGTTTTATTGTTATTATGTTTTATCATGTTTGCTTTTCAGGTATGTAATTTTTTTATACTTTACTGTTTACTGTGTTTTATTGTTAACCATTTTTTTTGTTTTCAGGTATGCCATTCAGCTGCAGCGCGGATTTATTTATCTTGACAGCAACAGCGTTTGCTCCCATGATACATAAAGCCGTGACTCCAGTGCAGTCGGAGGTGATTTCACCACCACAGTTAAAAAAAAGAGCATATATGCCGAAGCATGGGGGCAGCAGGGGCGGAGGAGCGATTTGCTCCTACCTTTTGCGGGTGGATGCCCCCTTGCTTCGGCATATATATATATTTTAGGCACAGGTTGCGTTAAAAAATGTTTTATTTTTTACTATGTTTTTTTGTATTTGCTTTGCAGGTATGGTATGTCTTACTGTTATACTGTAATGTTACTTTGTTTTATTGTTAACCATTATTTGCTTAGCAGGCACGCCATTCAGTTGCAGCGCGGATTTATTTATCTTGACAGCAACAGCATTTTCTCCCATGATACATAAAGCCGCAACTCCAGCGCTGTCGGAGGTGATTTCACCACCACAGTTAAAAAAAAGAGCATATATGCCAAAGCATGGGGGCAGCAGGGGCGGAGGAGTGATTTGCTTCTACCTTTTGCGGATGGATGCCCCCATGCTTCGGCATATATATATTTTAGGCACAGGTTGCGTTAAAAAATGTTTTATTTTTTTACTATGTTTTTTTTGTATTTGCTTTGCAGGTATGGTATGCCTTACTGTTATACTGTAATGTTACTTTGTTTTATTGTTAACCATCATTTGCTTAGCAGTTACGCCATTCAGTTGCAGCGCAGATTTATTTATCTTGACAGCAACAGCGTTTGCTCTCACAATACCATGGACGGATCACCACGCTATCAAATTTGAAATCGCCACCAACACCACTCTCCAAAAATGGAAACAGGCAAATACAACACGCTGGACAAGATCTCAGAAGAAACTACACTCCGAACTCTTCAAAACCACATTATCAAACAAAATAGCAATGCTAAACTTAAACCACTCAACGGAACAAACACTCAACTCCTTAAACAAGGCATTACTACAAACAGCGGACTCAGTGGCGCCAAAACGTAGAACACACAACCGCACAATAAACTCTGGATGGTTTAATGGCACTCTTACTTTACTAAAGCAGAAACGCAGAAGAGCTGAAAGAGCCTGGAGAAGAAACTCCACAAAGGAAAACCACACAAACTACAAAACACTCACGGAAAAATATCACAAAGCAATCTTCAAAGCAAAAAAGGAACACTTCTTAAACACCATCTCAGCAGCCTTAAACCGCCCTCGGGAACTCTTCAAAATAGTCACCAAGAATATGAACCCTACCTGCCTAGAGCCCCCAGGAAACGAAACCCAAGAATTCTGCAATGAGTTATCAGATTTTTTTATCGACAAAATCGACAACATCCGGAAAACAATTCAACAGAAAAAAACAACCAACCTCATCCAACTAAAGAAAAAATCGATACGATCATCACACAAAGACCGAATTTTTCGCTGATCTATTGTGGACCACAATACTCTACTCATCCGCCTCACAGAAGTAGCAGGAGTCACAGGTTCAGATCTACAATGGTTCACATCCTTCTTAGGAAATCGCTCTCAGACAGTGAAACTAGGAGCATTCTCCTCTGAAACCTGCGCAATCTCTTGTGGAGTCCCTCAAGGTTCACCCTTGTCACCAGTGCTCTTCAACATCTACATCCGCCCACTCCTCAAAATCATCAGAAAATTGGACCTCTGCTTCCACTCATACGCTGATGATACCCAACTCTACCTTCGCATCACCGGGGAAAAAGACCACCTTCAGCAACTAGAAAAATGCCTCACATTGATAGATGACTGGATGACTACCAGCTCTCTCGAACTCAACGGATCAAAAACAGAGCTTCTTCTCCTACACGCAAACCAAAATACAAAACTAAGACCCCATGGACACCTCCCACCATCTTTGGACAGACCATCTCTCCAAGCACCAAAGCCAAGAGTCTCGGAGTCATTTTTTGACTCAGAAATGTCAATGGATGCACAAATAGGATCAGTAGTTAGCGGATCTCACCATCTCCTCCGCCTGCTACGTAGACTCATCCCCTCTGTGCCAGAAGAGGACAAAGCAGCAGTAGTTGGAACAATCATCAATTCCAGACTCGATTACGCAAACTCCCTCTACATAGGGCTACCCCAATATCAGCTTGCGCGCTTACAACTCATCCAAAACACGGCGGCAAGACTGTTAACAGGAAAAAAACCCTGGGAATCCATCTTCCCTTCCCTGAGGAGCCTACATTGGCTAACCATAAAGAATCGTATCACTTTCAAGACCCTCTGCCTCACCCACAAATGTATACAAGGAAACGCTCCTCAATACCTATGCGAGAAAATAAAACGCTACACACCTAATCGCAGTCTTCGATCTTCTAACCATAACCTCCTCCTTATTCCAAAAACCCGCTACAAAACAAAGGGAGAACGAAGATTCGCAGTCCAAGGACCACGGCTATGGAACGCTTTACCTACTCACATTCGCATGGAAGAAAACCATCAGGCCTTCAGAAAGAAACTCAAGACCTACCTCTTCTAAGAAGCTTGACAACACAGGATGGATCCAGCGCCTTGAGGCGATTCAGTTCGCAATTGTAGCGCTATACAAATCATTCATTCATTCATTCACATAAAGCCGTGACTCCAGCGTTGTAGGGGGTGATTTCACCACCACAGTTAAAAAAAGAGCATATATGCCAAAGCATGGGGGCAGCAGGGGTGGAGGAGCGATTTGCTCCTAACTTTTGGGGTGGATGCCCCCATGCTTCGGCATATATAAATGGTGCATGTATGCCCATCATTAGAAGTGGGTGGATGATATTCTAATGGTGGGCATACCCACCGATCAATCTCATTTTTTCGTTCAACCCACAGGCTGCATTAAAAAAAAAGATTACAATATATGTCCAACAAGGACCAGCAACGTACTGGTATGTTGCTGGACTTTGGAATTTAAACCTGATGCCTGCAGGTTTAGGTATCATCTTGGTATCATTCTTTTCAGCCAGCGGTTGGCTTTCATGTAAAAGCAATCCTAGCAGCTAATTAGCCTCTAGACTGCTTTTACAAGCGGTGGGAGGGAATGTCCCACCCACCGTCTTCCATGGTTTTCTCTGGCTCTCCTGTCCCAACAGGGAACCCGAGAATGCAGCTGGTGATTCGGCCAGCTGACCATAGAGCTGATAAGAGACCAGAATGGCTCCAATCATCTCTATGGCCTAAGGAACCAGAAGCTACGAGCATTTCATGACTTAGATTTCACCGGATGGAAACAGCGCCATTGAGAAATTAGGAAAGCATTTTATCACACCGATCTTGGTGTGGTCAGATGCTTTGAGGGCAGAAGAGAGATCTAGGGTCTAATAGACCCCAATTTTTTCAAAAAAAGAGTACCTGTCACTACCTATAGCTATCGTAGGGGATATTTACATTCCTTGAGATAACAATAAAAATGAAGCATCGGTATGGCGTCAAATGTAAACAGCAATTGCACCATGCATGTGAGGTATCACCATGAAGGTCAGATCGAGGGAAGTCATTTTAGCAGGAGACCTCCTCTGTAAATCTAAAGTGGTAACCTGTAAAGGATTTTAAAGGCTTTTAAAAATGTATGTAGTTTGTCGCCACTGCGCGTTTGTGCGCAATTTTAAAGCATGTCGTGTTTGGTATCCATGTACTCGGCTTAAGATCATCTTTTTTATTTCATCAAACATTTGGGCAATATAGTGTGTTTTAGTGCATTAAAATTTAAAAAAGTGTGTTTTTCCCCAAAAAAAAAGCATTTGAAAAATCGCTGCGCAAATACTGTGTGAAAAAAAAATGAAACACCCACCGTTTTAATCTGTAGGGCCTTTGCTTTAAAAAAATATACAATGTTTGGGGGGTTCAAAGTAATTTTCTTGCAAAAAAAAAAAATTTATGTAACAAAAAGTGTTAGAAAGGGCTTTGTCTTCAAGTGGTTAGAAGAGTGGGTGATATGTGACATAAGCTTCTAAATGTTATGCATAAAATGCCAGGACAGTTCAAAACCCACCAAATGACCCCATTTTGGAAAGTAGACACCCCAAGCTATTTGCTGAGAGGCATGTCGAGTCCATGGAATATTTTCTATTGTGACACAAGTTGCAGGAAAAAGACACATTTTTTTTTTTTTTGCACAAAGTTGTCACTAAATGATATATTGCTCAAACATGCTATGGGCATATGTGAAATTACACCCCAAAATACATTCTGTTGCTTCTCCTGAGTACAGGGATACTACATGTGTGAGATTTTTTGGGAGCCTAGCCGCGTATGGGACCCCAAAACCCAAGCACCACCTTCAGGGTTTCTAAGGGTGTAAATTTTTGATTTCACTCCTCACTGCCTATCACAGTTTCGGAGGCCATGAAATGCCCATATGGCACAACCCCCCCCCCCCACCCAAATGACCCAATTTTGGAAAGTAGACACCCCAAGCTATTTGCTGATAGGTAAGGTGAGTATTTTGCAGACCTTGCTTTTTGTCACAAAGTTTTGAAAATTGAAAAAAGAAAAAAAAATACATTTTTCTTTTCTTTCTTCATTTTCAAAAACAAATGAGAGCTGCAAAATACTCACCATGCCTCTCAGCAAATAGTTTGGGGTGTCTACTTTCCAAAATGGGGTCATTTGGGGGGGTTTGTGCCATCTTAGCATTTTATGGCCTTTAAAACTGTGATAGGTAGTGAGGAATGAAATCAAAAATGTACGCCCTTAGAAATCCTGAAGGTGGTGCTTGGTTTTCGGGGCCCCGTACGCGGCTAGGCTCCCAAGAAGTCCCACACATGTGGTATCCTCGTACTCAGGAGAAGCAGCAGAATGTATTTTGGGGTGCAATTCCACATATGCCCATGGCATGTTTGAGCAATATATCATTTAGTGACAACTTTGTGCAAAAAAAAAAAAGTTTATCATTTTCCCACAACTTGTGTCAAAATATAAAATATTCCATGGACTCAACATGCCTCTCAGCAAATAGCTTGGAGTGTCTACATTCCAAAATGGGGTAATTTGGGGGGGTTTTGTGCCATCTTAGCATTTTATGGCCTTCAAAATTGTGATAGGTAGTGAGGAGTGAAATAAAAAATTTACACCCTTAGAAATCCTGAAGGTGGTGCTTGCTTTCGGGGCCCCGTACGCGGCTAGGCTCCCAAGAAGTCCCACACATGTGGTATCCCCATACTCAGGAGAAGCAGCAAAATGTATTTTAGGGTGCAATTCCACATATAACCATGGCATATGTGAGCAATATATCATTTAGTGACAACTTTTTGTAAAATATTTTTTTTGTCATTATTCAATCACTTGGGACAAAAAAATAAAATATTCAATGAGCTCAACATGCCTCTCAGCAATTTCCTTGGGGTGTCTGCTTTCCAAAATGGGGTCATTTGGGGGGTTTACTGCCCTGACATTTTAGCACCTCAAGAAATGAGATAGGTAGTCATAAACTAAAAGCTGTGTAAATTCCAGAAAATGTACCCTAGTTTGTAGACGCTATAACTTTTGCGCAAACCAATATATATACGCTTATTGACTTTTTTTGGCCTAAATGTATGACTAAAATTGAGTTTATTGGATTTTTTTATAACAAAATGTAGAAAATATCATTTTTTTTCAAAATTTTCGGTCTTTTTCCGTTTATAGCGCAAAAAATAAAAACCGCAGAGGTGATCAAATACCTTTAAAAGAAAGCTCTATTTGTGGGGAAAAAAAGGATGCAAATTTCATTTGGGTACAACATTGCATGACCGCGCAATTAGCAGTTAAAGCGACTCAGTGCCAAATTGTAAAAAGTGCTCTGGTCAGGAAGTGGGTAAAAGCTTCTGGGGCTGAAGTGGATAGGAATAGAAGTTTGTTCACATACAAGCAATAGTCAGATACACAAGCAATTATTCTAGATGGACATACAAAAAACATGCATCCCTTTTCAGGCAATAACTTTTTGTTAATAGCTGTTAAAATTGTTCCTCTACCATACATTTGTCAGTAATTGTAGTAGTATTGTTTTTAATATTGTGCATCCAGTAAAAGGAAAAATACCCCAACAAAAGGTACGGGAGAAGGATAAGGGGTCTTTTAAACCCCATATGCTTTCACTACAACGCCTCACATTTACAATGAAAAATAACAGTATCCATGGTATTATAAAAATCCTACATTGTACATAAAACACAGCCCTGTCTTCCACCATCATTTTATTAAAATGAATAATATAATACATTGGGATTCAGTGACATTGAATGTGCTCCGCGCTATTTTCTTACCTAAATTAAAAGAAAATACAAAGCATTAAAATCCAAGAACAAAAGTACAAAAAATAGTTTTTACAATTAAATAACCCATTGAAAGTGTGAGATGCTGGGATTTTCCCACATTGTCAATAGCTCGATTGCGGTTACAATTTACAGGAATATTACTGTTACAATTGAAGTTAATTAACAAGGAATATATTATAAGAGTTTAGGCACAGAACTAACACAATGACTTTTTGTTCCCTGATTTTATTACTTGCCAGTGTTTGGTTTTAGAAGACGGTGAATAGCAGCTTTGAATTGCATTGGTTCATCGTATGCACTAGAAACTACTCTGAAATCATTAAAGAGCATGTGAACCCTAAATTGATAATATTTGGTTTACTAAAGCATCATGTTTCATAAGCAATCTGCAATAATTGTTTTTACCTGTTTTCTTTTTTTGCTGTATTTTGCCGTATCTACATTATCTTGTTTTGGCATTGGCTCCATGGCATTTCTCAGGGCATATACAGTACCTGATGGTGGCAACAGTAGACCATACCTGTGTAATGTAACAATAGCCACTTGTAGTCTCCATATGATAGGATGACAACTGGGGGTCACAATTGAGAGACAGGGACAGAACATTGTTATTGGAAAACAGGAAGAGTCTGAACAAAGCTTCTTATAGCAGGATAGGCAGACATTGTTTTACTTTCAATCAATTATTATTGGAAAAATAATTATATCAATACATTAATGTCCAATAATTCAGCAAAGAATATGATGCTCATAACAAATATCCTACAACAGACTTACAGTATCCATAGTCCAGATAACATAGTCCATCAATCCAAAACAAGATTGTTATATCCCCTCAACGTTCCGTAACAGTAAGAGCTGTCCTTTCCCAAAGGTGTCACTAGGGAGTTCTCTCTGTATTTTTAACAATATCAGTATAAACCAAGAAGTACAAAAAAAAGGGGGTTATGAGAAAGAAATGGGGAGGAGTAGAAATAGAAGAAGAAAAAAGGATAGAAAGAAAAAAGTGAGGACCAAAGTAGATGGAAGCACTCACCTTAATCCATAATCCAAAGATCCAGACAGGTGCGTATATTGCACCCACGGATCCCAAGTGTTTTCAAACTGAGTCATGATGTCACTCAAAATGCCAGCAATCTGTTTGTGGGTCATAATCCAAGTAAATTTTTTCTTTGCCTGCGCTAGGGACACCATTGATCGCTTCCATGCCCTAGCCAAGGTAATTTTAGCACCAAGAAGGATGAAGAAGATCAACCAAATTCAAAGCAGGTCATTATGAGGAATTCCTGGGGGCAAGTAACTAAAAAAATTTAAGAGATGCAGAAGTAAAGTCATTTCAACAGTGTTAATCCTTAAACATGTGCACTGCTGAAAAATGTGTTCATTTTAGTTTTTGTTTCATTCGTTTTTTGTTTTATTTCCTTTTTCTGGTCATTTGTTATGATCAAAATGTGTTATTTCGAATAAATTCTTAAATTCAGAAATCCGAAAATCCCAAAATTCGAAATATTGAAAATCCAAAAGAAAGAAAATCAGAAAATCCTAAAGAACAAAAATCAAAAAATAAGAACAAAAATCAGAAAATTTGAATATCCGAAATAATAACTAACTAACTAATAATAACTAACTATTAAATTATAGGTATTGGAATTTCCTTTCAAATTTGGCTGTTAGTGAATATAACGAATAAGAATTTATCCAAAGTTACTAATTATCCGAAATAACGAATGCCACATCTAAACAAATGGAACATAACAAATTATTAATAATAAATAATAATAAAAAGTTGTTGTTATTATTATTGCTATTATTATTTAATATTATTAATTAGTTATATTCCATTCGTTTAGATGCGGCATTCGCTATTTCGGATAATTTGTAACTTTAGATAAATCTGTTACATTCACTAACAGCCAAATTTGAAAGGAAATTCCAATACCTATAATTTAATAGTTAGTAATAGTTATTATTAGTTATTATTTAAGATTTTCATTCTCAATTTCAGATTTTCGGACTATCAGTTTTTTGAATTTCCGAATTTTTGAATTTCCTAATTTCAGAATTTTCTAACTTTCAAATTTTCAGATTTTCGGATTTTCAAAATTTCTGAATTTTTAAGTTTTCGGATTTTTCAATTTAGAATTTTCGTTAATTCAAATATTTCCGAATTTCGCCAAAAACAAATTCGGAACGAAAGGAATTGCACATGTCTATTAATCCTGCCTAACCATGAGAGGTTATATAAAGACCAGCAAACATAAAGTAAAGAAGTCATCGTATGCAGGGCCACCCATCAAATGCTCAAAAAAACCCCAAAAAACGTCCAAAGGAACCACGGAGAACTACGGAAACCCCTAAAAATACAAAAGCTAGGCTAGGAGGTGGAGATTCTCAGGCTTGCCGAGATTTCTTGTGTTGCCTGACTGGGGACAATGGGCGAGGTGGATCTCTTAGGTGCCGTAGGGTTGCCCCTTGATGGTTCTTGGGAAATAATATCAATCTGGTGTAGCAACTGTTCGCCCTTGGCAAATGAAGAAAATACATAGTTCATGCTGTGATAAGCAAAAAGAAGGTGAAAAGGGAATGCCCATTTATACTTGATATTTTTGTGCAAGAACGTTAAAAAGTAGAGGTTTAAGGGCTCTCAGTTTTTGAATAGTATACAGTGATAAATCAGGAAATATTTGCCCAGGGTGGTCCAGGATGGAGAACTAAGAAGAGTCCATAGAATGCTTCATGACTGCTTCCTTCATGGCGTAAAAGTGAGGTTTTACAATTATGTCCTTGGGCAAACTGTCTTGTTGAGGGGGTTGTTAAGCCCTATGGGCCCTATCCAGCTCTAGGCAGTGCTCTGGCAGGTCCACCATGAACTTTTGCAGAAACATGCAAACCACAGCAGGGACATCCTTATCAGATTAAGAGAAACCCCAAATCTGAAAATTATAGCACCTCAACAGATTATCCGATCATCTATTTTGGCCAGAGCAATATCCAATTGCTCCTGCACCCTGTGGATATTTTCATTGGTCCTAGTATCTGTTCATATCAGCTTATTTTCAATTACCTCATTGTGTGAGCCCAAGTCTTTCAGATCTATTTTAATATCCATAGTGATCTAAGAGGCAGTTTTGGAGAGTCCCTTGTCAAGAAGGTCAGATAATTTGATAAAGAGAGCACTGGAGTCCATGCCACCCTGAGAGAATAGGCTTTCAACCAGGTCTGGTGGTTCTGGGCTAGGGGGAGAAGCCTCTGTCTGGAAGGCAGTTCTTCCATAGTATGATCTATTACAGACTCAGTGGAAGCAGGGGAGTCTCTGAAACCCTTGCGACACCTGCTGGTCAAACAGGTTGCCGATGTCTTCCTCTGAAGAGCCTACAGCATGTCCATATGGCTCATCTTGTCTTGCAAGGGCTGAACTCACTTCAGCGGCGGTGGCTGTGATCTTGCCCTGTGCTCATTTCTCCCAGGCATGAACAGATGCTCCGCTCTGTCACCAACCTCTCTGCACTGAAATGGGGCAATTCGTCCCACTGTAGCAGCTGTGGCTGGATGTGATTGGCCAGTGTGGGACAAAGCTCTCTGGCTAGGCTGCCATCTTGGAGAGCTCTAAGCAGCAGACATTGTTTTTTTTAATTTTTTTATTTCAGTGTATTTTATTAATTTGTATTTTGTCAAATTGACAAAAAACATACTGCAATAGAAAAAACAGGATTGTAGCCCCAAGTAGTAAAATGTAACAAAGGGATTCAAAGACCCCAACATAAATGGATATGAAGTAAAATGGTACAAAAAGTCATTGTAACAGTTTAAACCATAAAGCTTAGGGTGGTTAAGTAGACAGTGGTGGATCAAAGCCAGCCGGTAACCAGTATCAAAGAAAAGGAGAAAGAAGGTAGCAAGTAGAAAAGGAGAGTTGATGACCATAGAGGCCAGTGTGTCACAGAAGAGTGAAAAAGGAAAGAGAGAGAGAAGCGGAGGAAGGGTGGGGGAGTGATGGCCATATATGGGGGCTCCCAATCATGGTAATGATTTCTAACAGCTAAGTGGATATCATGTAGAAAGAGCAGGATGGTGACATGAGAGCCATGGGTCCAATATCTTAAGAAATGTGGCTTCACTATTGGGGAGGATGCTAGTTAGTTGTTCATTTACAAAGCAGCCATCCAGTCTGGTTGTCAACCTAGATAAATTGTTTCTTCCAGGCTCTAGCAATCATCAATTTGGAGCTAGGAGCACATAGTATGCTAGCCAAAACTGTTGTTTAGAAAGGCTGGGGGTTTAAAATGTGACAGAGTGATCAAAGGATATTTAGGGAGATGGACTCCAAATTGTCTATGCAGAAGAATAAATACTTTAGTCCAAAATGGGTTACATTGGACAAGTCCACCAAGTATGGAGAACATCGCCCGTCACCTGGCAACCTCTAAAACAAAGTCCTGTATGTCCAGGGAATAGGTGGGTCAACCTAGCCAGCACTAAGTACCATCTGGTCAGAACTTTATATGCTAACTTGAGAGTGGTGATGTTAATAGTGCAATTGGCAGTAGTAGACCACATGGTATACCAATATTTTTCAGGTTTATGGACCTTCAAATCTGCTTCCCATTTGGCAACACAGATGTTAATGCTAGGAGATGACAATGTTGATGGCATATGTGTTCAAAGATAGTCAGGGAAGCGGAGAGTTCTTTCCCATGAATATGGGACATGACCCAATGTCTAAACTGAGTGTACCAGAATAGTTTGGAGGGCCGAGCTTTAAAGCATTCTCTGAGAAATGCCCAAGATAGGACAGAAGAGTTCTCTAAGAGTAAATAAACAGAGGTGAAGCCATGTGAAGTCATCTAAAAAAAAGCAAATGGGGAATCAAGTTGTATTGGGAACAGAGGGTTACCTGTTAAGGAAAGTAATGAAAAATGGCTGAAAGTAGATCTTGGGGGTATTTGACGTTATCCCAAACACTCAGTGTATGTTTCATCAGGGGGATGAGAGATGAGGGTCTTGAGTTGGGGGGAGTCCAAGGTAAAGATTTAGCATTTATAGGAGCTAGTTTTCAGCTCTACCCAGAGGGGAGCTGCACTCTCAGTAAAAAGAGCAATCAGTGGAGCGATTTGGGCAGCCTGATGGTATTTCAAGAAATTTGGGATACCTAAGCCACTATGGCCCCTATGAATGAACAAGTTTCTGTGGGAGACGCAAGGTTTGTGATTATGCCAGATAAAGGACATGATAAAACCTGGTTTTGAAATGAACCACAAGCAAATGAGGGGATTGGGATAGGGAGCAATCTGAAGAGATATAAAAGCTTGGGTAAGATGATAATATTAATGGAAGTAATTCTGCCAAGCCATAGAAGGGAATGAGGGAATCAGGATGTGATTTGGGATTTCAGGGAAGAAATGGTGGGAATAAGATTGGTGGAATATAATCCAGAGTAATCTGAGGTTAGTTGAATGCCCAGGTAGCCTATCTGTTTGGTGGACCAAGTAAAATTAAAAGCTTTTAGTGTATTGAGTAGGGAGTTGTTGAGGGCTAGAGACTTGTCTTCATTGACATGTAGGTTCGAGACTTGGGCGAAAGCTTAAATGGTAAATTGGGCAGAGAGATGAGGGGCTGAGTAAATAATAGGTAATTTGCAAAAAGACTAACTTTGTGGTCACGTCCGCCAGGATGTATGACATCAATGTTAGGATTCTGTCTGATAAGATGTGCTAGGGATTCTATTGCAAGGACAAATAATATGGGGAAAGGGGACAGCCCTGGCGAGTCCCTCTCTCAATAGGAAATGGGGTTGACAGGTGGCTTAGGTATTTGACGCATGCTATCGGGACGCAATAGAGGTATTTGATCCAGGATAAGTTTTAGCAAAAGCCCCATCTGTTCAGCACATAATACAGGTAGTCCCAGGAAATAGTGTTGAAAAATTTGTATATGTCGAGTGATAGCAACATACCTTTCAAATTATGTTGGTGAAGAAGGTGTATTAAATGGATAAACTTGTGGGTATTATCAGGGGCTTATATATACATATACAATGAGTGCGCATCCATACAAATAAAAGTCCAAAAACATCAAGTGAAAACATCAGTGATGTGCAAATCTAAAAAAATGTAAAGTCCAGGAACAAGTGAAAACATTCAACTATCCACCGACTCTAAATGTATCTTGAAGAGACAACCAAGACACACGTGCCCTTCACCACAAATAAGGTTGGCCTCTTATCAAATATAAAAGATCCCCACCAGAGAGATCAGCCAGGCATGTATTTACCAGTCCTTCAGGCATTCATCAATGGCAATAGCAGAACACCAACTTCCAGTTTCAGTGATTCCAAGGATCAGCATGTCAGACCACATCCACACTTATGGAGGAGAACAGAGGCCACACATAGTGTAAAACCACCAATTTATTTAAAACAACAAATGTGTACTTAGAGGTAAAAGTAAATACAGCATGGCTCAGCATGTACTGGTGCCACGCCACTGGCCACACAGTGAGTGCACTAATGTCACAATTTAGGCCCCACCCAACATGTTTTGCCATCAAACAGCATCATCAGGAGAACCTGTTTTCTTTTGGTAAAAGCTGGAAGTATGAAATAAATAATAAAGGGTCAATAAATTCAGTGGCATAGTCATTTTTTGATCATTCCCTCATCTTTACCATTGCATGAACAAGTAAACATCTGTGCATCACTGAGTTTCTGTAGGTGACCAGAAGATTATAATTTTGTTTAGCATAAAAGAGTATGTACTACGTGTTCACTTTAACTTCTTTTTTTTCCCTAAGAAAGAAAAATCTGAGCAGTCTTAAAATTAAATGAGTATGTATATGTATGAGATGTACTGTATATACTAGTGCAAGTGTTTGCATACTAAAAATGATAGACAAACCAGTATCATATTTAGACATTATCATACATTTTAAATGTATGGCACATTTTCTTTAGGAGAACCTTTTTTCCCTGAGAGACACACAAACTTTATTTTCACAGATAATGTTGAAATAGTTACGCTTACTATACCTGACCATTCCCAGCACAACAGGGCTTAACATTAACTCTCTTGATGCATGGTTAACTCCATGATTTCACCCTTTGTTTAAACTTCAAGTCAATCAGTTGACCATTTATGAAAACAGAAGAATTAACCACATTTTCATGTGAAAGCAACACTGAAACTGTGGGATATGCTTGCTTTTTTCTAGAAAACCAAAAACCTAATTGTTAATGCATAATATGTACTTATTTATAAATCACATTATTATTTAAAGTGAAGAAGAGCAGTACAATGTTTCTGAGAGGAAATCAGCCCTGGAAAACATTAATTTGATAAAGCTTGTGTTACCCTAAACTGAATTATTGCTAATTTTTCAAATGCCACATTTACAGTATATGACAAAAAAGTATTGTACAAAAGCAGAGTGAAGGTGTATGGAAATGAACTATGAAAGCTTAAATTGCCTAAATTTGATATTAAATATATTTCACATATTTTATATGAAAGTACAGTATTTGCATTACAATGATTAGTCATATGCAGGTGTAGGGATGAGCCAAACACTGGGTTCAGTTCAAGGAGGGTCTGGCAAACATTATTGAAGTTAGAGTGCCAAATCTGAAACCCTATTGAAGTCAATGGAAACCAAATAGTAAAAATCAAAGGCCATTTTCTAGGCTAATAGGCTGAAAACTCTCAAACAAATGTCATGGGGGTTGGGCACTGCCTTGGGGAACATGTATGAAATAAAACAAAAAATTACATTTGATGGTAAATTGAATAATGCTTAAAGGGTAACATTACAAATGTAAAAAAATGCCTGGTGGTGACCCTAATCTACATGTAAAATGGTGCATCTATAGAATGTATACAACCTACTACAGCAACTGACATTTATAAAGAAAACAAATGCAGTTCAAATTGCCAGTAAATTAGGGCTACTAACCACGTACATCTGTCTGTGTCTGTAAACAAAGCTACAGGGGATTTTATATAATATATATATATATATATATATATATATATATATATATAATATATATATATATATATATATATATATATATATATATGTATGTGTGTTACTATTACACAAAGTCTGATTTATGTGTTTTTATTATAGATAGTGAGACCTGTTCCTTCCAACAACCCCTGAATGTGTCCTAATGAACTGCTGTCCACATAATGTTAATGTTTTGTACACACCATAGTTATGTTCATTGTGTGTTATATGTTTATTAATTATTTTTATACTTGCTCTGTTTGCAATTAATTGTTATCAATAAAACATATTTTTATCCTAATATCGTCCACCTTGCCTTTAAAGTCTGACTCAGGGCCTTTTTGGCCACCCCTTTTCTTCTAATATTTATCTCTTCAATACAGATGTGGCTTTATGAGTGTTCTTCTCTTTTGAGTTTAAAGCTATGGGGGAATCCCTTCATCTATACCAGACCCTTATCCTAGATGAGAATATGATATAGATGGTAATAGGGCACCTCACACAAAAAAAGTGTGTGAGTTCCCCCTAAAAATACATACCAAACCCTTATCCTTGATTAGAGTTTGATCTGGATGTCAAGAACCCCATGCAAAAAAAACAAAAACAAATTGTGTGGGATCCCCCAAATTTCATACCAGACCCTTGAGCAGGCAGACTGGCTAGCCAAGAAAGGGAGTGAAATTGTGCACCCCCCCGAATCATACCAGGCCACATGTCCTCAACAAGGGGGAGGTTGTACCCCCAGGCAAAGCACCTTGTCCCTATGATAAATGAGGACAAGGGTCTCTTCCCCACAACCATGATTGGTTGATGGGGCCTGTGGGTTGAGGAGCTTATTGGAATCTGGAAACCCCCTTTAAAACAAGGAGGCCCCAGATACCACTTCCCCATGTGAATAAGTAACCCCTTCTCATTTGCAAAAACAAGTTTAAAGTGTAAATAAAGACACACGCTTTTTGACATGACCTTTATAAAAAAAAAAAAAAGAAAGTCCCATGCTGTAAATCAATTGTCAGTCATATTGTCCAGTGATGCAGACCCAGATCAGTCATAATGAACGAAGCCTGCTGAATCACCAAAAGAAAAAAACTTCTGGTCATTAGACACTATGTTTTGACTACGTTTACTCTGTTTACCTTTTTTATTATTATTAAACAAGTAAGATATAACTACTTCTGTCACAGTCTGATTCATGGTTTCTGACATAGGCAAAGGGTTATCAAACGATCTGCATTAAAGGGCAGGCACTGCTCTAAGGAAAATTCCCCCAATGCTCCCTGGCAAAGTACCACGTTCCCATGTTGATAAAGACAAGGGCTTTTTCACCACAACCCTTTCTCGGTGGTTGTGAGAGTCTGCGGACTGGGAGATATCAGAATCTGGAGGTTTCCTCTAAAAATAATGAGGGGCCCAGATTCTGCCTCTCTACATAAATGAACAAGCCCCTACTTATTAAGTAAATACACCCAAACATTTAACACCACCTTTATTAACAAAAAAAATCTCCATTGTCCCTCTTAAATCTATCTTTAAACATGATGCCTGCTGCCCAATGGCATGCCATTATTAAAAACCTGATTTACCTAGTGCACACTACAAATTCCAAAGCTACTGTTTACTGAAAGACAGCTCTCCAAACTGTCATCCACTAGATAACAGAAAAGATGGGAATAGCAGCTACAACATTGACCAAATATGGCCATGGCCATATTTGGTCAATATCATTGCTCACATATTTCCAGAGACCATATTTAGGCAGTGATGTCACTGCTATTTCTGCCCCTTTGCTTACATGGTTGGAGAGCCCCAGCCAGGTAAACTAACGTGCTGCTGACATCAGTGGTTGGTATTGATGAAGTACTAGTACCTTCTGCTTTCTTTGGAATTAGTCATCCCCGCTAAACAGTTGGCTGAATGGGCAAAAGTTTGAGCAAGCATCCGAATGCCCGAACAGTAAAAATTTGGACCAAACTGTTGGCTGACTCCTAGTACATGGTTAGTAAGATTGAAGAAATACCAATGTTAATAGGGGCAATTTTAGACAAAACAGATTATTATGCAAGAAACAAAATAGGTCCCCCTGAAAGGAAAAATGATACTGTCTGAACACATACAGAGTACTAGAACCATAATTATCTATGTAATAAAACAGTCATTTTTTTGGTTACAAAAGCAATACTGGTATCATATTGAAGTAATTTTGTCAGAATACCAAATTACAAGGACTGCCACAAGCATGTCTGAAAAATTATATATAAAATAATCAACCATTTTAAAATGCAATTAAAACAGTCAAAGTTATCAATCCAGTTTAAAATGCATGTCAGAATTGCAATGCACTGCTTTGTTGAGACTATTCTGTTAAAACCTAATACATTACACAGACACATGCAAATACCTTTCTATCTATGTATTATCCCTACTGTAAACAGTAGCTGCAGAATCAGAGAGCAATGCATTAAGAGGCTTAAAATTATGTGCTGTTTGCCTATTCTCATATATGGATGAAAAGACAGACAAACCCAATAGGGCAAAATGAGACAGCAAAAAGGACCTTGTTAAGGAAGGGAACCTGGACCTATGATGAGTAACAAACATGAGAGATGGTATGTGGATGCTCAAAGTCCAGAAAAATGTGCTACAACAAGGCAGTGGAAAATGACCAGCGGTGAACATTGGATCTGTAATCACAGAAAACCTCCTACAGTGTATTTTAAGAAACAGTACACATTCAATCACATTCAGCTGTTCCCCAATGAAGACAGGAGATCAGGTAGGTCAAGGCCCAGTATGGTAGTATGGGACATAGGCCAGAGATATAGTTTCAGACTTGTGGCCCCATGAGCACATGAAAGGTCTCCAAGTCCATCCACCACCACTAGGCAAAGGCTTCACCAAGTAACTCCTGATGAGTAGAACTGCAATTTTTTTTAAAACAAAAAAAAGAAAAGTGCAATGAAAGCAGCTTCGGAAAGAACTGCCTCTTGTGACTAATTACAGTGAGAAGTCATCGGTTAAACGTTACTTTAACAGGGAGACTTAAAATGAATGCCCAGTAGGGATGGGCCGAACACCCCCCTGTTCGGTTCGCATCCAGAACATGTGAACAGGCAAAAATTTTGTTTGAACACGCGAACACCGTTAAAGTCTATGGGACATGAACATGAAAAATCAAAAGTGCTAATTTTAAAGGTTAATATGCAAGTTATTTTTATAAAAAGTGCTTGGGGACCTGGGTCCTGCCCCAGGGGACATGTATCAATGCAAAAAAAGGTTTTAAAAACGGACGTTTTTTCGGCAGCAGTGATTTCAATAATGCTTAACCACTTGCCGACTGCCTAACGCCGATATACGTCGGCAGAATGGCACGGGCAGGCAGAATCACGTACCCGTACGTGATCTGCCTCCCGCGGGCGGGGGGTCCGATCGGACCGATCGGACCCCCCCCGGTGCCCTCCGGTGCCAGCGGCGGTCGGCATTTGTCTAGGAGCATTGAGAGGCGAGGGGGAGGCCATCCGATCGTGGCCCCCCCCTCGCGATCGCTCCCAGCCAATGGGAATCCTCCCCTGCCTGTGTGTAGTTTCACACAGGCAGAGGATGTGATGTCATCTCTCCTCGGCTCGGCAGTTTCCTTTCCGGCGCCGAGGAGAGAAGACATGTGAGTGCACCAACACACACACACACACACACAGTAGAACATGCCAGGCATACTTTACACCCCCGACCCCCCCGATCGCTCCCCGATCCCCCCCAATCACCCCTCCCCCCTCCCTGTCAAACTGACACCAAGCAGTATTTTTTTTTTTCTGATTACTGCATGGTGTCAGTTTGTGACAGTTAGAAGTGGTAGGGCAGTGAGTATTAGCCTCCTGTAGGTCTAGGGTACCCCCTAACCCCCCTAATAAAGTTTTAACCCCTTGATCACCCCCTGTCACCAGTGTCACTAAGCGATCATTTTTCTGATCGCTGTATTAGTGTCACTGGTGACGATAGTTAGGGACGTAAATATTTAGGTTCGCCGTCAGCGTTTTATAGCGTCAGGGACCCCCATATACTACCTAATAAATCTTTTAACCCCTTGATTGCCCCCTAGTTAACCCTTTCACCACTGATCACCGTATAACCGCTACGGTTGACGCTGGTTATTTCGTTTATTTTTTATAGTGTCAGGGCACCCGCCGTTTATTAGGTTTAAAGGTTTAGCCCCCTGATCGCCCGGCGGTGATATGCGTCGCCCCAGGCAGCGTCAGATTAGCGCCAGTACCGCTAACACCCACACACGCAGCATACGCCTCCCTTCGTGGTATAGTATCTGAACGCATCAATATCTGATCCGATCAGATCTATACTAGCGTCCCCAGCAGTTTAGGGTTCCCAAAAACGCAGTGTTAGCGGGATCAGCCCAGATACCTGCTAGCACCTGCGTTTTGCCCCTCGGCCCGGCCCAGCCCAGCCCACCCAAGTGCAGTATCGATCGATCACTGTCACTTACAAAACACTAAATGCATAACTGCAGCTTTTTGCAGAGTCAGGCCTGATCCCTGCGATCGCTAACAGTTTTCTTGGTAGCGTTTTGGTGAACTGGCAAGCACCAGCCCCAGGCAGCGTAAGGTTAGCGCCAGTACCGCTAACACCCACGCACCGTACACCTCCCTTAGTGGTATAGTATCTGATCGGATCAATATCTGATCGGATCTATACTAGCGTCCCCATCAGTTTAGGGTTCCCACAAACGCAGTGTTAGTGGGATCAGCCCAGATACCTGCTAGCACCTGCGTTTTGCCCCTCCGCCCGGCCCAGCCCAGCCCACCCAAGTGCAGTATCGATCGATCACTGTCACTTACAAAACACTAAACGCATAACTGCAGCATTCACAGAGTCAGGCCTGATCCCTGCGATCGCTAACACTTTTTTGGTAGCGTTTTGGTGAACTGGCAAGCGCCAGTGGCCTAGTACACCCCGGTCGTAGTCAAACCAGCACTGCAGTAACACTTGGTGACGTGGCGAGTCCCATAAGTGCAGTTCAAGCTGGTGAGGTGGCAAGCACAAGTAGTGTCCCGCTGCCAACAAAAAGACAAACACAGGCCCGTCGTGCCCATAATGCCCTTCCTGCTGCATTCGCCAATCCTTTTTTTTTTTTTTTTTTTTTTTTAATTCTTTTTTTTGTCTTTTTTTTTTAAAAGATTTTCAGCCTGTATTGTGTACCAAATTACCTATGCCCTAATACCCCGAACCCCCCCCCCCACCTACTCCCTATATGTTTTTCCTATGCCCTACTAAGCTATATATTTAACTAAAAATGTTCATATCCAGAAACACTTTATTATAGCATCCTTTGCCTGCAAGGATACTAGTTGCCTATATACCTATATTAAGCCCATCCCTCAGTCTATTCCGTGTCTATGCCGATCCCACTATTAATGACTCTTCACTTTCTCTATCCACATCTTCCACATGCTTTCAAATTCCTGAAGATTGCCCCTTTTTATGTACACCATTCTTTCCCTACCCAAGGTTTCATTCATTGTAGAGATCCAGTCTTTCACGGTGGGGGGCTCCTTTACCTGCCATCTAAGTGCTATCAACTTTCTAGCCTGAAACAGGGCCCGCGTGACAGCTAAGGTAGTACTCAACCTTTCTCCCATCACTCTTCTATGCCCCAGAATACAAGCCAAGGGCTCGTTTGCCACTGTCGTACCGAAAATATTTCCCAAGTTCCCAGTCACCTCCTCCCAGTATCTAAACAACTTGGGACACCTCCACACCATGTGAATGAGATCTCCCGTCCTTCGACACCTGGGGCAGTTGTCATTGGGCCTTCTCCCAAATTTAAAAAGTCTTTTAGGAGTATAATAGGCTCTGTTTAACAGCATTAAGTGTGAGAGTCTCTGTGAAGGGGTCACAGAAACCTGCGCTCCCAACTCCAAAATTCTCGCCCATTGTTCCTGGGTCATTCCTCCCACCTCCTCTTCCCATTTAGCCTTTACCCCAAGGAGTATTTCCCTGCTATTAACCGATTTGCTTAATTGGTCATAAATTCTTGAAATTACCCCTCTAGTGGGGGTTATTTGAATTATGCACTGAAATAGAGGCATCTCTTCCCATCTCGGAGTCTGGGCTTTAAATTGTGCTTTAAGGGCATGTTCCAACCGGACATATAGGAAGAAAGACGCCAATCCTAATTGGGAACCCACCACTTCTGCAGCACCAGTACTTCCCCCATTCACATCCCCAACCAAATGCAGTCGGCTGCATGAGAGGTATTTTCTTTATGTCCTCCCGAGTACCCCTACCCAACGAACCCCCCCAAAAAAATGTCGTGTCTGCAGCAAGCGCGGATATAGGAGTGACACCCGCTATTATTGTCTCTTCTGTCCTGACAATCCTGGTTTTTGCATTGGTGAATGTTTTGAACGCTACCATTCACTAGTTGAGTATTAGTGTAGGGTACAGCATTACACAGACTAGGCACACTTTCACAGGGTCTCCCAAGATGCCATCGCATTTTGAGAGACCCGAACCTGGAACCGGTTACAGTTATAAAAGTTACAGTTACAAAAAAAAGTGTAAAAAAAAAAAAAAAAAAATGCAAAAATATAAAATAAAAAAAAATAGTTGTCGTTTTATTGTTCTCTCTATTCTCTCTCTATTGTTCTGCTCTTTTTTACTGTATTCTATTCTGCAATGTTTTATTGTTATTATGTTTTATCATGTTTGCTTTTCAGGTATGCAATTTTTTATACTTTACCGTTTACTGTGCTTTATTGTTAACCATTTTTTTGTCTTCAGGTACGCAATTCACGACTTTGAATGGTTATACCAGAATGATGCCTGCAGGTTTAGGTATCATCTTGGTATCATTATTTTCAGCCAGCGGTCGGCTTTCATGTAAAAGCAATCCTAGCGGCTAATTAGCCTCTAGACTGCTTTTACAAGCAGTGGGAGGGAATGCCCCCCCCACCGTCTTCCGTGTTTTTCTCTGGCTCTCCTGTCTCAACAGGGAACCTGAGAATGCAGCCGGTGATTCAGCCAGCTGACCATAGAGCTGATCAGAGACCAGAGTGGCTCCAAACATCTCTATGGCCTAAGAAACCGGAAGCTACGAGCATTTTATGACTTAGATTTCGCCGGATGTAAACAGCGCCATTGGGAAATTGGGAAAGCATTTTATCACACCGATCTTGGTGTGGTCAGATGCTTTGAGGGCAGAGGAGAAATCTAGGGTCTAATAGACCCCAATTTTTTCAGAAAAGAGTACCTGTCACTACCTATTGCTATGATAGGGGATATTTACATTCCCTGAGATAACAATAAAAATGATTTAAAAAAAAAATGAAAGGAACAGTTTAAAAATAAGATAAAAAAGCAAAAAAATAATAAAGAAAAAAAAAAAAAAAAGCACCCCTGTCCCCCCTGCTCTCGCTCTAAGGCGAACACAAGCGTCGGTCTGGCGTCAAATGTAAACAGCAATTGCACCATGCCTGTGAGGTATCACCGCGAAGGTCAGATCAAGGGCAGTAATTTTAGCAGTAGGCCTCCTCTGTAAATCTAAAGTGGTAACCTGTAAAGGCTTTTAAAGGCTTTTAAAAATGTATTTAGTTTGTCGCCACTGCACGTTTGTGCGCAATTTTAAAGCATGTCATGTTTGGTATCCATGTATTCGGCCTAAGATCATCTTTTTTATTTCATCAAACATTTGGGCAATATAGTGTGTTTTAGTGCATTAAAATTTAAAAAAGTGTGTTTTTTCCCCAAAAAATGCGTTTGAAAAATCGCTGCGCAAATACTGTGTGAAAAAAAAAAATGAAACACCCACCATTTTAATCTGTAGGGCATTTGCTTTAAAAAATATATATAATGTGTGGGGGTTCAAAGTAATTTTCTTGCAAAAAAAAATATTTTTTTCATGTAATCAAAAAGTGTCAGAAAGGGCTTTGTCTTCAAGTGGTTAGAAGAGTGGGTGATGTGTGACATAAGCTTCTAAATGTTGTGCATAAAATGCCAGGACAGTTCAACCCCCCCCCAAATGACCCCATTTTGGAAAGTAGACACCCCAAGCTATTTGCTGAGAGTCATGTCGAGTCCATGGAATATTTTATATTGTGACACAAGTTGCGGGAAAGAGACAATTTTTTTTTTTTTTTTTGCACAAAGTTGTCACTAAATGATATATTGCTCAAACATGCCATGGGAATATGTGAAATTACACCCCAAAATACATTCTGTTACTTCTCCTGAGTACGGGGATAGCACATGTGTGAGACTTTTTGGGAGCCTAGCCGCGTACGGGACCCCGAAAACCAGGCACCGCCTTCAGGCTTTCTAAGGCCGTAAATTTTTGATTTCACTCTTCACTGCCTATCACAGTTTTGGAGGCCATGGAATGCCCAGGTGGCAAAGAAAACCCCCAAATGACCCTATTTTGGAAAGTAGACATCCCAAGCTATTTGCTGAGAGGTATGGTGAGTATTTTGCAGACCTCACTTTTTGTCACAAAGTTTTGAAAATTGAAAAAAGAAAAAATTTCTTGTCTTTCTTTATTTTCAAAAACAAATGAGAGCTGCAAAATACTCACCATGCCTCTCAGGGGTGTCTACTTTCCAAAATGGGGTCATTTGGGGGGGTTTTGTGCCACCTGGGCATTCCATGGCCTCCGAAACTGTGATAGGCAGTGAAGAATGAAATCAAAAATTTACACCCTTAGAAATCCTGAAGGCGGTGATTGGTTTTCGGGGCCCCGTACGCAGCTAGACTCCCAAAAAGTCCCACACATGTGGTATCCTCGTACTCAGGAGAAGTAGCTAAATGTATTTTGGGGTGCAATTCCACATATGCCCATGGCCTGTGTGAGCAATATATCATTTAGTGACAACTTTGTACAAAAAAAAAAAAAAAAATTGTCACTTTCCCGCAACTTGTGTCAAAATATAAAACATTCCATGGACTCAACATGCCTCAAAGCAAATAGCTTGGGGTGTCTACTTTCCAAAATGGGGTCATTTGAGGGGGTTTTATGCCATCTGGGCATTTTATGGCTTTCAAAACTGTGATAGGTAGTGAGGAGTAAAATCAAAAATGTACGCCCTTAGAAATCCTGAAGGCAGTGATTGGTTTTCGGGGCCCCATACACGGCTAGGCTCCCAAAAAGTCCCACACATGTGGTATCCCCATACTCAGGAGAAGCAGCTAAATGTATTTTGGGGTGCAATTCCACATATGCCCATGGCCTGTGTGAGCAATATATCATCTAGTGACAACTTTTTGTAATTTTTTTTTTTGTCATTATTCAATCACTTGGGACAAAAAAAATGAATATTCAATGGGCTCAACATGCCTCTCAGCAATTTCCTTGGGGTGTCTACTTTCCAAAATGGGGTCATTTGTGGGGGTTTTGTACTGCCCTGCCATTTTAGTACCTCAAGAAACGACATAGGCAGTCATAAATTAAAGGCTGTGTAAATACCAGAAAATGTACCCTAGTTTGTAGGCGCTATAACTTTTGCGCAAACCAATAAATATACACTTATTGACATTTTTTTTACCAAAGACATGTGGCCGAATACATTTTGGCCTAAATGTATGACTAAAATTGAGTTTATTGGATTTTTTTAGAACAAAAAGTAGAAAATATCATTTTTTTTCAAAATTTTCGGTCTTTTTCCGTGTATAGCGCAAAAAATAAAAACGGCAGAGGTGATGAAATACCATCAAAAGAAAGCTCTATTTGTGGGAAGAAAAGGACGCAAACTTCGTTTGGGTACAGCATTGCATGACCGCGCAATTAGCAGTTAAAGCGATGCAGTGCCAAATTGTAAAAAGTGCTCTGGTCAGGAAGGGGGTAAATCCTTCCGGGGCTGAAGTGGTTAAAGTGAAACAATAAAAGTGAAATATTCCTTTAAATTTCATACCTGGGGGGTGTCTATAGTATGCCTGTAAAGTAACGCATGTTTCCCATGTTTATAACAGTCCGAGAGCAAAATGACATTTCTAAAGGAAAAAAAAAGTCATTTAAAAGTGCTAGCGCTAGTGTCGGCTATTAATGAATTGTCGGTCCTGACAATACACATAAAAGTCATTGAAAGCCATTGAAGAATAAAAAACAATGTGTGGGGGTCCCCCAAAATTCCATTACCAGGCCCTTCAGGTCTGGTATAGATATTATGGGGAACTCCACGCCAAAATAAAAAAAAGGCGTGGGGTTCCCCCAAAAATCCACACCACACCCTTATCCGAGCACGCAACCTGGCAGGCCGCAGGAAAAGAGGGGGGACAAAAGAGCGTCCCCCCTCCTGAACCATACCAGGCCACATGCCCTCAACATGGGGAGGATGTCCCCATGTTGATGGGGACAAGAGCCTCAACCCCACAACCCTTGCCCGGTGCTTGTGGGGGGTCTGTTGGTGGGGGGCTTATCGGAATCTGGAAGCCCCCTTTAACAAAGGGGACACCCATATCCCAGCCCCCTATGTGAATTGGTAAGGGGTACATTGTACCCCTATCATTTCACAAAAAGAAAGTGTCAAAAATGTTAAAAAACCACAGGAGACGGCTTGGGACAAGTCCTTTATTAAAAATAAAAAAAGAAAAAAGAAATCCCAGTGATGTAATCCAATAAATCCATGTTCCTACTCCAGCGATGTAATCCAATTCTCGATCTCCAGCGATGGATGATCCCCAGCGACTCCAGGGAGGAACACGCACAGGATGCGTCCAGCCAATGACACGGTGCTAGCTTGACAGCTCTTACATAGCTGAGGGCGGGGCCACCCGTCACATGACTCCGTCCCTCTCTGACAAGGGTAAACGCCAGGGTTTCCCAGTGACGTGTACGGGTGACCCCGCTCCCCCTCTGATGCAACGCAGGATTCCCGTTGCATCAGAGGGGGGTGGGGTCACCCGTACACGTCACTGGGAAATCTGGGAAACTTTATTGATTTCTCAATAAATCTGGAAGGATTTTTAGGGAAACTCCATAAAAGTCTATGCATTGTTGTGCCCAAACCTTGTGGAGCACTTCTTCTGAGTGCAGAAATGTTTGCGACAGAGGGCATCTCATAGGGTTTGTAGGCCTGGGACCTAGCATGCGGTCCACTCTGTCCACCTTAATATTGTCCAGTGAAACATCTCCCTGTAGTCAGCCAAGGTTCCCCAACACAATGGATCTCAAGTCTTTTTGAGGCATCACCTACGGTAGCATAACATTCTAATATTGATTTAATCCTCTAGCTCTTCCAGGTGGAGCTGTGGCTGGGCAATGTGAGAGAGGGCGGAGGTAAGCAGGTTTTTAGTATTCCTCTAGGATTTAGGATTTCTGTGATGGTGGTTTCCACTTTTTCTGTTGGCATGGAGGTCATCTGCTGCTGAGTAGAGATGTCTGCGTGAAAGGAGTTCTCCGTGCTCGGCCAATGCATCAAAGTCCCTCTTGGATAAAATATAGTTCAGTAGTTCTCTCAAATCAGCTGGTAGAGAAAGCGATATGTCCAATGTTTGTGATTGCATAGCAGAGGATGTCAGCTGATGGTACTCAGTGCTGTGTGGCCAGTCTTCCCCATCTACGGATGGTGTGGGAGATGGAGTGCCCAGGGATCATGTTCTTTCAGGAGGACATGCAGTCACCCTATTGTAAGTGCTGACCATCAATCCATCTGTAGAGTGGGAGACAAAATAGCAATGAATGTCAGGTTCAGAAAGATCCTTTCTCCTCTCTCAGACCTGCTTCTGCTTAGGCATGATTATCCATGCATTGTACCATTTTATGGTTTCTTTCAGCCGTAGCTGATGAGTGAGGCTTTGGCACCCAGGAATCTTACTTGGCTATGTCCTGGACAAGCCCCCCCCCCACACCAGATAGCTTAAATGACAACCTAACCTATTGTATATAATACCCCCCACCATCAGCTTCTGATTAGCTATTCATTCCAAAGACAAGGGTGGGCACATTATATAAAGTACATTCCTGGTCACTATTAAGTTGAATGCTGAGCACTGACAGAGAGGTTAATGTTTTTGGACTCTCTATTCTTATTTTTCCTCATGCTGCACCTAATGATATAGAAAAGGACCTAAGCCACTCATTTTGTTCTGCACAAGGGAGCCTTTGGGGCTTGGTAATTCCCAGGCAAGTATCCCATTTTCCCTTCCCCAATACTGAATTTGCATGTCCATATTCAGCTGAAAAATAAAAACTTAAATAAGCAATTGTTCCAGAGGAAGTCTAAGGCCCAATTAGTTATAACAAGAAAAAAACGTTCCAAGTTCCCTAAAGACAATTGAAAAATTTCCAGGTTCAAAATTCTACAGTATTATTTGTTATAATATAAATATTAGTACTTGTTTGTAGTTAATGCTTTTAGGAAACCATCCCAACCATTTAGGGCCTGAAAGCAGTGCTCCCATTTTTAAGGTTACTTTAAAGTGGACAGCTTTTCACAGAATTTTCTGCGTGGGCCATATATTTAGATAAGGTGATTATGTAAGCTCTTAATTGCTTCTTAAGATTGAATACATTTAGATAACCCTCATGGTTCCACCTGCTAAGTCTCTCCTGCATCCATGGGGCTTGAGTTTGGCCTTGTCTGTTTTGCAGAAGCCACTTTTTAAGCCAATTCATGTAATTCCGTTGGTGCTTTAGACTTGGAAAGGGGTTTTCTTAGTGGACTTACTTGCACATAGATTGGGCTACAGGAGAGAGTATTATGTCCTGGTCTGAAACCTGCACCCAGAACTGCATTAAAACTGCTGACCAGTTGCCCATTCATAACTATTTTGTGGCCAATACCAGTCATGTGCCTTTATTACAGTCCTATTTGGATCTGTGACTCCAGTTTGCATAACCATTTGCCTTTATATGACTATGTTGTAGCAAAAGACATTGACAAATTTATTGAAATTTGTATAGGTGTGAGGGCTGGGCTCAGCCCTATCTTCTCTGAGCTGGCCGCTCAGCTGTCAGCTAATTACCAGCTCCCATCTCTCTCCACAGTTACCCAGCTTACCCAGTTACCCAGTCGTTGATTCTGCTCGTCAGTCCTGCCTACTTAAAGTCGTCCAGCTCACTTGATCTCTGCCTTTGCCTTTGTCAACATCACAGAGACTTTCTCCTGCATTCCTGTTGAAGACTTGCTCGGCTGACGTTCCTTCTGGCTCCTGATCCTGCTTGCTGTACTACTACGTCTATCTCTGGCTCTCTGACATTTGCTTGGCTGACTACCTGATCCGGTTCTGGCTTGTTTTGACTACGCTTACTCTGTTTACCTTATTATTAATAAACAAGTGTGATTTAACTTTACTTCTGTCTCGGTCTGATTCATGGTTCCTGATAGTAGGTGAAGGCCATGAATTCAGAAGATACAGTCAATCCACTTGTTGGTAATATTTTTTCCAGATTGGATGAGCAAGATCACCACATGGATCAGTTTGCCTTAGCTTTACAAACGCTCCTGAGTTGCACGGCTCACCTAGAAACTCCCACTGTGGCTGCTCCAGTACAGCCTGAGTTGCAGGCCATAAGAAAAGAGAAGGAGGTTCAACAAGGACCTCCTGAGCGGACTTTAGAGGCACAACAAACCTGAGAAAGTATAATCAAAATAACAATATAATCGATTTTATTTGATATAAATACATATAATACAAAGACATTGACAAAAGATAATAAAAAATCATCTATATAAAAAAATATACACGATACAAGCCCCGTTGCGATTGACGCATCGGGGCTTGTATCATGTATATTTTTTTATACAGATGATTTTTTATTATCTTTTGTCAATGTCTTTGTATTATATGTATTTTTATTGAATATAATTGAATAAAATTGATTAAGATAATAAAAAATCATCTATATAAAAAAATATACATGATACAGGCCCCGATGCAATTGACGCAGCGGGGCCTGTATCATGTATATTTTTTTATATAGATGATTTTTTATTATCTTTTGCCAATGTCTTTGTATTATATGTATTTATATCGAATAAAATTGATTATATTGTTATTTTGATTATACTTTCTCAGGTTTGTTGTGCCTCTAAAGTCTGCTCAGGAGGTCTTTGTTGAACACCCTTCTCTTTTCTTATGACATACAATTTATACGGATGTGGCCATAGGAGTGTCCCTTTTTTTCTATTTTTTTTGTCCTGAGTTGCAGGCCGTCCCTGCTGCTTCACCAGTCTCTGTGCAGGCACCCGCCTTGAGTATTACCTCTATAAGAGGTATGTCTGGTTCTGCTCCACTTCCCCAGCAATTTGGGGGTGATCCAGTTCAATGCAGAAGGTTTCTCTTCCGGGTTGAGATTTACTTTGAGATGCTGCCCCAGGCATTTCCCACAGACAGAAGCAAAGTAGGTTTCGTAATATCTTTGCTTTCTGAGAGAGCCTTGGCCTGGGCAAACCCTCTATGGGAGATGCAAAAACCTGTTGTCTTGAGTTACCCTGACTTTGTGGCCTCTTTTAAAAGGTTATTTGACGTTCCCGCATGCTCCGCTTCTGCTGCCAAGTGCCTCATGTCCATCAAACAGAGTACGAGAACTGTTGCCGACTACGACATTGAATTCCGTACTCTGGCAGCAGAGGTTGCTTGGAACAATGAGGCCCCCGTGGCTGCTTTTTCTCATGGTCTCTCGGATTCCATCAAGGATGAAATAGCAGCCTGAGATATACCCACTGAGCTGGAGAGGTTGATCACGTTTGCCATCCTCATTGACTTCAGACTTAGAGAAAGACTCTCTTTTAAGGAGTGCTTGCGGAAGCCTCCTGTATGCTTGCCTCCAAGCTTTGGAGTCCCACCCATGTCCCCCTCACCTTCCATGCCTCCTGGTACCGAGTTGGTCAGTGAAGATGAACCCATGCATTTGGGCTTCATGCGTCTCTCTGTGGATGAGAGAGCCTTTAGGAGGAGGGAGAGATTGTGCCTTTATTGTGGCCAGGCAAGTCACTTTTTGAAGTCTTATCCTACCTGTCCAGGGAATGCCGAACCTTGAGGTCCTGTCATGGACAGACCTTAGGTGGTATTTGTTTCGTCCCCAGTTATCCAGAAGGATAAGCACCTGGTTTCAGTCACCCTTTCTTGGGCTGAGTCGTCCATTGAGATACAGGCTCTAATCGACTCTGGGGCTGCAGGCCTGTTCATTGATGCTGTCTTGGTATCGCAGCACTCGATTCCGCTGCAGCTGCGTGACACTCCACTTGCCATTGAGGCTCTTGACGGGAGACCTCTACAGCCTGCCCATGTGACTCATGAGACGGTTCCATTGTTCATGGCTGTAGGGCTCTTCACCATGAGATAATCCAATTCCAAGTTACTTCCTCACTTAGGTTTCTGCTGGTTATTGGTTATCCTTGGTTACAGAGGCACAACCCCTCTTTTGATTGGCTTTGTGCTGAGTAGGGATGAACTTCGTGCATGAGTTCGACTCGAACATCGGCTGTTCGCAAGTTCGCCGAACAGCGAACAATTTGGGGTGTTGGCAAATTTAAATGCCGCAGAACACTCTTTCAAAGTCTATGGGAGAAATCAAAAGTGCTAATTTTAAAGGCTTATATGCATGGTATTGTCATAAAAAGTGTTTGGGGACCTGGGTCCTGCCCCAGGGGACATGTATCAATGCAAAAAAAAGTTTTAAAAACGGCCGTTTTTTCGGGAGCAGTGATTTTAATAATGCTTAAAGTGAAGCAATAAAAGTGTAATATCCCTTTAAATTTCATACCTGGGGGGTGTCTATAGTATGCCTGTAAAGGGGCGCATGTTTCCCGTGTTTAGAACAGTCTGACAGCAAAATGACATTTCAAAGGAAAAAAAGTAATTTAAAACTACTTGTGGCTATTAATGCATTGCCGGTCCGACAATACACATAGAAGTTCATTGATAAAAACGCATGGGAATTCCCCACAGGGGAACCCCGAACCAAAATGTAGAAAAAAAAATGACGTGGGGGGTCCCCCTAGATTCCATACCAGGCCCTTCAGGTCTGGTATGGATATTAAGGGGAACCCCGGCCAAAATTGAAAAAGAAATGATGTGGGGGTCCCCCTAAATTCCATACCAGGCCCTTCAGGTCTGGTATGGATATTAAGGGGAACCCCGCACCAAAAAAAAAAAAAAAAACTGCGTGGGGTCCCCCCAAAAATCCATACCAGACCCTTATCCAAGCACGCAACCTGGCAGGCCGCAGGAAAAGAGGGGGGGATGAGAGAGCACCCCCCCTGAACTGTACCAGGCCACATGCCCTTAAAATTGGGAGGGTACTTTGGGGTAGCCCCCAAAACACCTTGTCCCCATGTTGATGAGGACAAGGGCCTCATCCCCACAACCCTGGCCGGTGGTTGAAGGTGGAGAAGTGTCACAGAGCGGGAGCCTCCCTCCATGCCACCATGGATGCAGAGCGGCCCGGAGAAGAAGATGAAGAAGAGAAGAGCGGGAGCCTCCCTCCATGCCGTGGATGTGGAGCAGCCCGAGGAGAAGAAGGGAAGAAGAGGCCGTGGAGGAGATGCTGGACGAGAACACCGGAGGAAGAACCAGAAGAGCCAGAAGAATCAGAAGAAGAAGATGGAGGAAGAAACTGAAGGAAGATAGAAGATAGAAGATAGAAGAAAGAAGAAGCATTTAAATAAAGGAATTGTCAAAAACTGTCTCTTGTCATTTTTAACATTTTTGACAGTTTTTTAGTGAAATGGTAAGGGTAAGTACCCCCTTACCATTTCACACAGGGGGGAGGGCCGGGATCTGGGGGTCCCCTTGTTAAAGGGGGCTTCCAGATTCTGATAAGCCCCCCGCCCGCAGACCCCCACATCCACCGGCCAGGGTTGTGGGGAAGAGACCCTTGTCCTCATCAACATGGGGACAAGGTGTTTTGGAGGGCTACCCCAAAGCACCCTCCCAATGTTGAGGGCACGTGGCCTGGTACAGTTCAGGAGGGGGCCAGTCTCTCGTCCCACCCTCTTTTCCTGCGGCCTGCCAGGTTGCGTGCTTGGATAAGGATCTGGTATGGATTTTTAGGGGGACCCCACGCCGTTTTTTTTTTAAATTTTGGCGCGGGGTTCCCCTTAAAATCCATACCAGACCTGAAATGTCATTTTGCTGTTAGACTGTTCTTTTCATTGTTTTTTATTAAGATTTCCACTTTAACAACAGTAGAACAATACAGTATAGTTTAGCAGTAAGTAGATACAGAATACGTTTCTTGGTTCTTACTATAAACATAAGAGAATCCAGTATGTGGATTTATATATCTTAGTGTACTTTACACGTTAATTTATAATTAAATGAGATGAAATTAAGTATTCCGGACTAGATCCATTATTTAATAGGAACAGGTCAGGGAGTAGGGGCCCCCCCTCCCAGACACCCCATCTGGGAACAAACTGTGTCCGGGAGGGTACCCCCCCCATTCATTAGCACAATCAAACTTATAAAACGGCTGTTTCTTGATTTCCTCAATTTTCTTTTAAAGTGTTTGTGTTACAAACAATTATGTGTAAAGATATAGGTAACCTGGAATTTCTTAAGATATTCATCATCAAAAAAGTATGGGTTCATATATACGGATAAGTGTTGAGCTTTCCCATAACGAACCAATATATAATGAGGAAGAGTACAAAGAAAAGGGAAAATTAGGAACAAAAACTATTATAAAATAAAGAAGGGAACATAAAACTAAACATAAAATTATAATGACAACATCCTACCACCGGTTTTTAACCCAGCTAGATTGACTGCGTCAGGGTATCAGTGAGAAGCCTCTGGAAAACTTGCGCACCATGGAGCCCATTCGTTTTGTACTTTTGCTAGTGAATTATTTGAGTAAGCGAAAAAATTTTTATACTTATAATGAGTGTTTACTCTATTTATTACTTCACTAATGTTTGATATAGTATCTGATTTCCATTTTGAAGTAACAGATAAGCGTGCAGCTATCAAAATGTGGGTAGTTATGTTTCTATGCTTTGTGGGTATCTTATCTATCCCCAAGTTGAGAAGAGCTAATGCAGGGTTGGGGGAGATGACAGTTCCTGTGATTTTTGCCATTAAGGAGAAAACTGTATTCCAGAAACTTCTCACAGACTTTCATTCCCACAAAATGTGGTATATGGTTCCCTTATTGCCACACTTCTGCCAGCATAATTTATCAGAACTACTAAAGATTTGTGAAATTCTCATCGGTGTTAAGTAGCTTCTATATAGTATTTTAAGGGAGATGTCCCAGTGGTTAGTACAATGAGAGTATAGGTAAGTGGTTTGAATAGCTTTGTTCCATTCGGATAAAGCAAATTTGCTTTTAAGGTCTTTTTCCCAGTTTAGCATGCCAACTGTTTTAGCCTGATTGTGCGTATTAGGTATATTTTTGTAGAACCATGAGAGACCTTTAGGTTTGTTGTAGGATGTGGTGAGGTATGTCCATACTTCCGGATTATGACTGAGATAGGGATGTGGGTATTTTATATGATAATGGTATAGCTGGATGTTTGCAAATGAGAGTGTTGCTGGACTTTGATCTTTAAATTGTGCATATGTCGTATTTTTCGGGAGGTATTTTTCATTCATTTTTAAGGAGGGGAGAAGGAATTCATACATGCCTAAGGTGATTGTTCTTTTTTGTTTGGTTATGTTACTATCAGTGTGAACGTTAAATATTTGCCAAGCTTTGACTGTTGCATTGATAGAAGGAAATTTAGGATAAAACAATGGTCTATTTGTTAAAGTAGCTAGTAGAAGTGATGGTAGGTCCCTATGGTGTACTATTGCCCTTTCTATTTGCACCCACAGTTTATCTGTTGTTTGATGAAACCAAGACTTGGCTTGATCCAAAATGGCTGCTACATAATAGTTACATATTTTGGGAAATCCTATTCCACCTTTGTATTTTGGTTTTTGTAGCGTGGAGTATGATGGTCTTGCTATTTTACCAGCCCATATGAACTTCCTTAATAGTTTATCGATTATAGTAAAAAAGTGGTCGGGTAATGTGATGGGGATGGTACGAAAATAATATAATATTTTTGGTAGAACAGTCATTTTAAACGCGGCTATCCTCCCTATCCATGAAAGTTCATGCGAGGAGATATGTGTAAGATCATTTTTAATGATGTTTATCAAAGAAGGGTAGTTATGGTCGTCTACGGAGCTAGAGGGGTACGCTAGATTTATCCCTAGATATTTTAAATATTTATGGGCCCATACAAAAGGAAATTCAGCTTTTAGTTTCTTAAGGTTAGGGTTATTAATGTGTATAGGAAGGATTGAAGATTTGCTGATATTCAATTTATAATATGATATTTTCCCAAATTCGCTGAGAATATGTTGGGTTCTTGCAAGAGATGTGGCTGGTGTGGTTAGTGTTAATACCATGTCATCAGCAAATAGTCCTATTTTGTGATCCATGTCTGAAACCTTGATACCCTTGATGTGTATATCTTTTCTAATGGTCTCCGCCAGAGGTTCCATCACCAGAGAAAATATCAGTGGCGATAGAGGGCAACCCTGACGGGTTCCGTTTGTTATATAGAATTTGTTAGACATAGCATTGGAAGTATATACTTGTGCAGTTGGGACTGTGTATAGTGCTGATATGGCGGAAAGGATAGGACCCTCAAGACCAAATTTAGCAAGTGTTGCCAATAGGTACCCCCAGTGGACCCGATCGAACGCCTTTTCGGCATCTAATGTCAGGAACACTGTGGGCACCTTCCTCATTTCCGCTATTTTAAGGAGATTGTACATCCTACGGGTTCCATCTGGAGCTTGCCTTCCTTTAACAAAACCTACTTGGTCTGCTTTGATTAAGTGGGGGGTTACTTCTGCTAGGCGATTAGCTAAAATTTTTGAGTAAATTTTTAAATCAGTATTAAGTAGGGATATGGGTCTAAAGTTTTGTGGGGCATCTGGTTTTTTCCCTGGTTTAGGAAGAGCTACTATGATGGCTTGGAGCATTTCTTCTGGGAATGCGCTATCAATAGTAGCTTTGTGGAAGAGTTTATTCATATACGGCACTAAAATATTAGAAAATGCTTTATAATATTCGGCAGAAAAGCCGTCGGCACCTGGCGATTTGTTTTGGGGTAGGGAGTTGACTACCTGAGCTATTTCATTGTCTGATATTGCGGAATTTAAATAGTTTAGCTGGTCACTATTTAGGGTAGGGAGGTTGACTGAGTGGAGAAACTTATTAATCCCTGTATTAGTGGGTTGTGGTGTTGATCGGTCTGTTTTTAAATTATATAGTTGTTTATAGTAATTGCAGAATGCATTTGCTATATCTTTAGGGTAGTATACTATCTGTGACGTAATAGGGTCTTTAATGTATGATAGTTTGGACTTTTGCTGTTTTTTGCGAATATAGGCCGCTAAAAATGTGCCTGCTTTGTTTACTTGGGTATAGTGTGTGGCTTTAAATTTTTGCAGGTGATACTGATGATCTAAAATTAAATAGGTTCTAACCTCTTGTCTTGCTTGGTTTAATTCTGTAGTTGTTTGGGGGAGGGATTTGCTTTGTGCTGTTGTTCTAGGGATGAAAGTTCAGTCATTAGTGTGGTAAATCTTTTTAATCTCTTTTTTTTTTCCCTTGATGCTATCTGTAGTAATAGGCCTCTACTAAAAGCTTTATGTGAGCACCACAGCGTAAAAATATTTATATCCGGAGTATCATTAATTTGAAAGAATTCCTTGATTCGATCACACAAACCTTCCCTGTGTTTAGGATTTTTCAAAATTGATATATTGTTCCGCCATAGATGTGTAGGTGGCGCTGCATTATTTTCCTTATTTGAGAGGGACACGGGAGCGTGATCAGACCAAGTAATTGGGTGGATTTTAGCTGATACTGCATTATTCAGGCAATGTAAATCAGCTACAAATAAGTTGATTCTTGAATAAGACTTATGGGGAGCTGAGTAGTAAGTAAAATCTTTTTCACTGGAATTGACACAACGCCATACATCATATAGATCAGAGGAGTGTAAGAAGGGTTGTAGTTCAATTCGTGTAGCTTTGGATTTATGTGGAAATGAACAATCTAGTTGTCTATTAGGAACACAATTGAAATCCCCACAGTACAATACTAATCCTTTTTTGATGCTCCCAACTTTTTTCTTGAGGGCACCCAAAAAGGACAGTTGCCCCTGGTTTGGAGCATATACATTGATAATAGTATACAAGGTATTGTTTAGTTCACACACTAAAATAATGTATCTTCCAGCTTTGTCATATAGTACATCCTGTAATTTAAATGCTACATTTTGATTTATAGCGATCAACACACCAGCTTTTTTCTTTGGGCCTGAGGCCATGAAAATGTGCGGAAATTGTTTGTCTTTGCATAAGGGATACTTCTGTTAGACAAATTGAGTTTCTTGGATGCATAGTACATCGCTCTTCAGGGATGTTGCTTGCTGCCACATTGCCCTTCTTTTGAATGGTATGTTGAGACCATGGGCGTGGATGGTCACGAAATTAAGGACCATTTGTTCGATGAGCTAAGTGCTTGTTTGTAGATGCATTCAAAATGTGATATGTGATATAGAATATAAAAGTACCTGCGGTTAGAGGTGACTTTGAATTGCTTGTAGGGTGCTCACTCAAGTGGGATGGAGTTGCAGAGAGATTATACTCCAGATCGTTGTCATCAAGCTTGCCGTAGATGGTTGCCAGTGGTAGAACAGGAAATAAAAGGTAAAAAACGTCAACATTTGAACAAAAAACAAAACTTAAAAAAGTGAGAAGGTTTTCCTCAAAGTGCGAGTAAGATCGCATAAGAACACTTGGGGGTACATGCTCCTATAAACCAGCTTCAGCCCTGAAGATTAATGGGCAAACTTTGAGTAGGTTGTTTCTTTATATTGTGTAGGAGGTCAGTCAAGTGTCTTTGTTTGATTTCCATTCAGGGGATATACTCCTTGGGGGTTTGGTGGTAGGGATGTCTTCCTCTTCTATTGGGAGAAGCCCCCATTTTCTTGAAAGCTGGAGGCCTGCTTCTAAAGATCTGATGGCGAATGTGCGGCCATCTTTAGTTACAAGAAGTTTTGTGGGGAAGACCCAGGAGTATGGAAGTTTGTTGTTACGCAATATTTTTGTTAGTGTTATTAGCTTCTTCCTTGCTAGCATTGTGTGCTGGGAGAGGTCAGCATAGATATTTATGCCCGAGTACGGGTTGGGTAGTGGGGAGTTTTGCCTTGCAAAATGCATTAAATCGCCTTTGACGTGAAAAAATTGTATGCGAGCTATGATGTCGCGGGGTACTTTCTCTGGTAGGTATTGTGGCTTAGGTAATCTGTGAGCTCGATCTACCGTAATTTCCCCCTCTGGCGTGTCAGGAAGTAGCTCTTTAATTAGTTGCTGTACATAGTTCCGGAGTTCGGAGGGGGGTACAGACTCCGCTACCCCCCGCAGTTTGACATTATTTCTGCGGGACCTGTCTTCTAGGTCCGCCATTTTGTTTTTTAAGGCTTCCAACTCCTCCTCTTTTTCATTATGTGCATCCACTAACTCATTATGTGCCGTTGAAAATTCTGCCATTTTGTCCTCCACGTGGCTAACTCTCTCCCCAATATCATTAATGTCGGTTTTTATTTGTGATATGCAGTCCATGAGGTCCCTGTGCATGGACCCCCGCAAAGAGACCAGCATCTCTTTCATTGTAGTATCACTCAGGGGCTGTCCAGATGTTGGGAACTCCTGAATCTGGTCTATGAATTCAGTTGTGCTGTCATAGGATGTACAATTATCCTCATTCCTTTCCCCAGGATATGTGTGGGCGTTTAGGGGCCGTTTAGGGGCCGCTTTCTGTGGGCTCTGGGATGGGATGTTGCATGTAGAGGAGCGGCTACTGTGGCCTGGAGAGAAGGACGGGGGTCTGCTATCCTCTCTCTTATTTCGCCTGGTGTCTGACTGCCTGGCGCGCTGCTGCCTGTGAGCGGCGGCGCCATCTTGGATCTCCGGCGTGCTTGCCGAGGGGTAAAAGTCTGTTAGTTTGCGGGGTCCCCCTGTGGATTTTCTCTTACCCATCGCCAGCTGTATGTTGCTGGGACCTCTGGAGCTTTATGCTGCTAGTTTGCTGGCTTCGATCGTCGCTTTGTACGGGCCGGTACCGCTGGTTCTCACGGAGCTCTCTCCTTATGCGGCCATCTGCTTCCGCTGCTGGACACGCCCCCCCGTTAGACTGTTCTAAACACGGGAAACATGCGCCCCTTTACAGGCATACTATAGACACCCCCCAGGTATGAAATTTAAAGGGATATTACACTTTTATTGTTTGACTTTAAGCATTATTAAAATCACCACTCCCGAAAAAACGGTCGTTTTTAAAACTTTTTTTTGCATTGATCCATGTTCCCTGGGGCAGGACCCAGGTCCTCAAACACTTTTTATGACAATAACTTGCATATAAGCTTTTAAATTTAGCACTTTTGATTTTTATGGTTTTACTTTAATGGTGTTCGAACAAATTTTTTTCCTGTTTGCATGTTCTGGTGTGAACTGAACAGGGGGGTGTTCGGCTCATCCCTAGTGCTGAGGTTCTCTCCTGGTCACCACAATGCAGTGAGACATGCTTCCAGAAGGTAGCCAAGGTCCTGTGCACCTCTTCTCTCTCCTCCCTGCTGGAGGAGTCCCGCGATTTTAGCGATGTCTTTGACAAAGGTCAAGCCGGTAGTTTGCCTCCACACCAGGCTTATGATTGCGCAATTGACCTTCAACCTGGTGCCATACTCCCTCGTGGCCGAGTTTACCCTTTATCGGTCTTGAAGGATAAGGCCATGGAGGAGTATGTTGCAGATGCACTTTCTCGAGGTTTTATCCGCAAATCCTCATCTCCTGCTGGTGCTGGTTTCTTCTTTGTGAAGAAGATGAGCGCTGAACAGAGACCTTTTATTGATTATAAGGGGTCTCAATCATTTCACGATTAAGAATGCCAACCTGATTCTGTTGATTACAGAGTTATTTGACTGCCTCAAAGGAGCAACGGTTTTCATGAAGCTTGATTTGAGAGGGGCATACAATCTTGTGCGGATTAAGGGGGGCGACAAGTGGAAAATTGCGTTTAATACCAGAACAGGCCATTATGAGTACCCCGTAATGCCTTTTGGCCTTTGTAATGCCCCGGCAGTTTTCCAGGAATTTATTAACAATGTCCTCCGAGATTTGTTGCAGTTATGTGTGGTGGTTTATCGCGATGATATCCTCATATTTTCCAAGTCCCTGGAGAGCCACCATACAAATGTCTTTCATGTGCTTCAGAAACTATCTCTATTGTAAACTGGAGAAGTGCAAGTTCCATCGTGAACAGGTTAAATTCCTGGGCTATGTCATTTCCACTGCTATGGACCCAGAGAAACTTTCGTCAGTCTTACTGTGGCCCTAAACCATGGGTTTACGTCCTCTGCAGTGTTTCCTGAGCTTTGCCAACTATTATCGGAAGTTTATTCGTAACTTATCGTCTCTGGTCAAGCCCCTGACTGATATGACCAGAAAGGATGGTAACCCACAGAGTTGCTCTCCAGAGTCCATTAAGACCTTTGAGAGTCTCAAGGCTGTCTTTGTTTCTGCTCCTGTGATGGCACATCCTGAGCCTACGTTGCCTTTTATCCTAAAGTTGATGCTTCTGAGACTGGAGTTGGCACCCTTCTGTCTCAATGTCCTAACTCTGAGAGTGCTATGCATCCGCGTGGCTACTTTTCCAAGAAATTGTCACCTGCAGAGTGCAATTAAGAGATTGGTGACAGAGAGCTGTTGGCGATCATTTTAGCTCCGAAAGAATGGAGACATCTCCTTGAAGGTACCACTGTGCCGGTTTTCATTCTTACTGACCATAAGAATCTCACATTCTTGTCTGAGGCTAAGCGCCTCTCTCCCAGAAGGGTGCGATGGGCTCTTTTCTTGTCGAGTTTTAATTACATTGTCTCATTATTACCCGGTGACTATGCTTACTCTGTTTATCTTATTATTTTTATTATTAAACAAATGTGATTCAACTTTACTTAACTTTACCGTCTTGGTCTGATTCATGTTTCCTGATAATAGGCTACCTATCCAGCCAATTGCCACAGTCTGAATCTTTCCTCCCAGAGACCAAACATCATTCACAACCTTAAACCCTGTTTGGAGACTTCATCTAAGTTTCACAATACCTTATTTTTTTATAATATACTTTATAATGTTTTCCAGCAAAAGAGCGGGTACATAAGTACAGGGAGTAGATAAACCATAAGAGTCTCTCCCTGGTTACAGTCAGGAACAGTGGCCCATCCATAGGGGGAGCGCACGGGCACCAGACACAGTGCACTATGGGAAGCGCCACATCAATGCTATCATGAGATTTGCAGGATTTTTACCTGCTTTGTGGCGCATTCCATCGCGCCAAACAACTTCCGGCTGTAATATCACTACGGGCGGGTGCTTTGTTGTTCTAGTTAAGAGGTTACTTCCGGTTTCCCTGTGCCAGAGGGAAACTGGAAGCGACGTCTGAAGCTCTGTGGAATGCACGGCCCAAGCGGAGCTGGTAAGTAAGGCTCTAAGGCTGCAAAATAGGTGAAATGCAAGTGCCATGCTTGGCGCTCGCAGTCCACTCAGCTTTGTTAGGAAAGTGAATGACTATTCACTTTTCTAACACTGATCTGCCTCTCCGCCAATCAGGTGCTCGGGTCTGTTACCTGTCACCTGATTGGCTGAAATGACAGGTACCACTATTGGATGCCTATCAGGAGGATAGGAACGGAGATGAGGCAGGAGAGGAGACGCATGAAGGACCCCGCTCATCGCCGTCACCCGATGCCCCACAGACACAGGGTAAGTGCCGGGCAGATGGTGAGAGGGTGGGGGCACACTGGCAGCATTTAATGGGCACACTGGCAGTGTCTGGTGGGCACACTGGCAGTGTTTGGGCACACTGGCAGCATATGATGGGCAGTTGGACACACTGGCAGCATTTGATGCACACACCGGCAGCATTTGATGGGCAGTTGGGCACACTGTCAGTGTTTGATGGGAACACTAGCCACATTTGGCACAGTGGCTACATTTGATGACACATTGGCTGCATTTGATGGTGCAATGGCAGTGTTTGATGGCACAGTGGCTGCATTTTATGGCACAATGACTGTGTTTGGCACAGTGGCAGAGTTTGATGGGCACAGGGCTGCATTTGATGGGCACAGTGGCTGGATTTGATGGGCACAGTGGCTGCATTTGATGGGCACAGTGGCTGCATTTGATGGGCACAGTGGCTGCATTTGATGGGCACAGTGGCTGCATTTGATGGGCACAGAGGCTGCATTTGATGGCACAGTGGCTGCGTTTGATGGCACAGTGGCTGCAAATGATTTTTTTTTTCAACATTTTTTCAGTTTGTGTGCGCCCCCCAAAAAATTTTGAGCACCAGCCACCAATGGTCACGAGTCTAATCAGAACAAAACAATAACTCAATCACAGGCAATAAAGGTTAATTAAGTAACATGACTTATGCCTGAAACGTGGATCAGGCTTTAAGTATTCCTCTCCTTACCCTCGAGCATTGCCCCGCCTTCAGCTTTGAACCGGGCAGTGAAGGGGGGAGAGGCGGTTGGGGGGGTCCAATGAGGAGACACATCTGATAAAGAATGATAGATGGTGAGGAGATAGAGAAGCCCTGAGATTGGATTGAATGGATGAATTGAAGGCAATACCCTTGGAGATAATTTTATCTTTCATCTGGTCTCACTCCAGGCAACCAGTACATCCCGTATCAACAGGTTTTGCTGGAGGTGTGAAGGGATAGAGTGTAGTTTACAGTGTAGTAGGGCAGGTAAACTGTATGGGCTTGCCATATGAGACTCTAAATCGAAAATTGGTGTATTTAGAGAAGTGTGAGATCCAGTCTAAACATACTCTTAGCAGGCAAGATAGATTGTAAAGCCTTATGTTGGGGAGGTTGGCTCCCCCTTCACTTCTCGCTGTGGCATAACAGAATGGTTTGGAGGGGGTATAAAAGTTTTGGAAAGCTGACCATTTTAAATAAGTGACACCTCCTGAGAAGCGAGATGGGGAGATCCATCCATCTCTCCAGTTCACCCAAGATGTTCAAGATTACCGGGGTAAAATTCATATGGTATAGAGAAGAGGGTGTTTTACAAATGTTTATACTGAGGTAGGTGATGTTGGTTTTTGCAACAGAAGAGATTGAGGAACTAGCCCATGAGGTGGTCCTAGCGTTTGATGCGCAAACCCAAGTAACCCCTAAGCCTTGTGAAGATTTCTTGGATAAGAGTCATATCCGAGGCCAGATCGAAGGTAAAAAAGAGAATGTCATCTGCAAATAGTGCTAGACGTAGGTCTTGATGGCCTATGTGTACTCTGTGTAACGAGGGGTGAGAGGGGATGTGATGGGAAAGAGATTCTAGGGCCAGTTTAAAGATTAGTGGGGATAGGGGGCATCCCTGTCTGGTACATTTGTGTCATTTAAACGCATTGGAGATGAAGGCCGGCTGCCACAACATTTGCTGTGGAAGCAGCATACATAGTTGAAATTAGGCGTAGGAAGAGGCCCGAGAAGTCAAAGCATTGTAGGACTAGTGGCAACCAGGTGAAACTGACGTTGTCAAAAACCTTTTCTGCATCAAGGGAGATTATGGCAAACACTGTGGGTGTTTGTCTTTGCATGCTCGAGGACAGTGAGTACTTTCAGGATGTTGAAGGTTGCAGATCAACCTTGAGTGAAACCTGCCTGTGCGGGGTGTATTAGGGTGGGCATAAATTTAGCAAGTCTGTTGGCCATGATTTTGGAATGGATTTTAGAGTTCAAGTTTAGGAGGGAAATTGGCCTATAAGAGGTGCGTTCCGTGGGATGTTTACGCTTCTTGGCTATCAATTTTTTTTTTTTTTACACTTCTTAATAAAATTTTTTTTATTTTTTGTAAAGAGAAGGTATACAGGCACAGTGTATATAAACAAAGAAAGCAAATAAGAAAAAAAAAAGGGGGGGAGGGCAAAATAAACAAAGAAGACCATTACATTTCTTATACATTAACTGTATGCAAAATGACAAGAAAAAGCAAACTAATATGAGGTTAGAAAAGGCCTATATTTCAATCAACTGCGCAACTCTAGTGGTAGTCTTGAGATGCTACCTACTACTTGGGTTGAATGGGAGGCTAATCACCCAAAACCAGACATAGGGAGGCCTAGTAAAACAAACTGACTGATGGCTCTCCACCCCTGTGGGAGCATACTGTGGAAGAGCCTGTCAATCAGAATGGAACGCTCTACCGTTGAGACCCTAAAGCCTCTCAAAAAAAAAAAAAATTAGCCCCCCTCCAAAGACCTGTAGAACCCTAAATCCAAGGACCCGGTAAGCAGATTGTGAAGTTTGTAGAGGTAGTCAAAGCCTATTTTGACTTCGGCGAACTACAGAGAATTGACTACCTGATCGAGTTCTATTTATATCGGTAGACAACCTGTAACGAACTGGTTAACATAATCCAACATAGGAGACAAGAGAGTCTCTATCAGAGGAAGAGAGAAAGGTGTGAAAAGAGAAAGAGAGGGGGAGGGTGAAGAGCAGCCTCATTGAGTAGGCCCTCCAGACTCAGGCTCCAAAGGCATGCCTGGGAACAGAGGGATTTGGCAGTATCTGGCCCACGGTTCCCATATAGCAAAGAAAATACTACTTTTGTTCTGCAGTTTGGCTACAATTTGTTCCTGCGCCATAATCCAAGAGACCTTACTCTTGAAACCCAGGATTGATACTCTAGATTTTTTCCAACCTTTTGCTATAGTTACTTTGGCTCCTAGGAGGATGAAAAAAATCAGCTTCTGTGTTAATTTAGAGATATCTCCTATCCTCCCATTAAGCAGAGCGATATTGGGGTCTGGGGTTATTACTTTCCGTGATACGGTGCTAATTATTCGGAACACTTTCTGCCAGAACGATCTAAATCGCGGGCAGGACCACCATATATGTATCATTGTGCCCTGGAGTTCGCAACCCCTGAAGCAAAGAGGGGAGGTTCCTGGAAAAATGACTGACAGGCGAACTGGGACATAGTACCAGCGAGTTATAACTTTGATACTAGCTTCTATCAGAGAGATGTTTAGTATACCTTTAAAAGATCTGAGGAACCCGACAAACCAGTCCTGAATCGTTCGGGTGCTGTCTGTGTCTTCTTCCCAGGCTCGAGCATAAGCAGGTTTGTCCGCATTAGATTTCAAAGCTGTGTAGATTAGTGATATTCCTCCCCTCTGGATTACTGTGTTGGAGCACCATTGTTCAATAGGAGTCAAGGAGGTGTTGTCAAGGTTACGTGACCAAATTGAGTGTAAAAAGTGAGAAATTTGAGAGAATCTGAACCTCTCCGATTCTGGCATTTCTAAGTCTTTTTTTTACAGTGGGACAGTGTGATCGGGCCCTTATGAGAAAGGAAGTGTCCTATTCTATAGAGTCCTTTATCTGTCCACCATTTGAACGCTTTAATGACCATCCCTGGTGGAAAGTCTTTATTGTGAAAAAGATGTGCTAACGGTCTCATTGGAGAGATCAGGTTGTGATGTTTAAGAAGGCCTGTGCCAAGGGCGATAGAATGTGAGAGGGTTGGAGCCAAGATGGCTGGTCTAACTTTAGGGTCGCACCAGAGAAGGTAATCTATAGTGTTTAGCAGGGTGGCCTGACATTCCATTGACAGCCAGCTAGGTTTTGGGCCTCTTGTGAAGACCACTGAGATTTGTGATAATTGGGCTGCCTGAAAGTAGCCCCATAGGTCCGGCAGTCCAAGTCCCCCTTGACTCTTCATATGGTAGAGAATTCTGGATGGCATCTATAACCTTTATGACCCCAAACAAAGCGGAGAATCTCCGATTGAAATTTGAGGAGGGCTTTTTTCCTAAGCGGGATAGGGAGGGAGTGAAACAGATATAGGAGGCACGGGAGAAGAGTCATCTTCACCGCATGAATCCTACCCAGCCAGGACAGACCACATATAGCCCATCTCTCCAGGTCCCCTCTGCACTTTCGAAACATAGGGGGGTAATTCACGCTGTAGAGGTTGAGTAAATCTGGTGTTATTTTAATACCTAGATATGGGATCTCTGTTTGTGCCCAAGAAAAAGCAAAGTTGGTAGATAGTTGTGTAATAATATCTTGTGGAACCGAAGTGTTTATAGCTATCGATTTAGATAAATTGACCTTTAGGCCACAAACCGAGCCAAAATTCTGTAAAATTTTGTAGATCACAGGGGTGGATGTGAGGGGGGACATGATATAGAGGAGGAGATCGTTCGCATAAAGCGCACACTTATGCTCCTGATCACCACAGCGCACGCCCTTAACGTCTGGATTCGACCTGACCGCAATCGCCAAAGTCTCAATGGCGATCACAAACAGGAGAGGGGAAAGTGGACAACCTTGTCTGGTCCCCCTACCAATTGGGAATTTCTCTAAATATCTCCCTAAGAGCCTGACTTGGGCCGAGGGGTTAGAGTACAGAGACTTAAATGTGTTCAGGAAGTGGGGGCCAAACCCCCATCTTTGAAGTAATTCCATCATGTAGGCCCAGTGTATGGAATCAAATGCTTTATGCAGATCGATGGAAAGGAGGAAGCCTTTCTGAAGAGGGCCACCGTCCCACCCAGACTTGAGCAGGGATATAACATCTATTGTTCTACGAATTTGGTCCGGACCCTGTCTCCCCGGGATGAAGCCCACCTGGTCCTTATGAATATAGGTTGTAATAAAGCTTGCTGCCCTATTCGCTAAAATCTTCGTAAATATTTTAATATCATTATTAATAAGCAAGATAGGCCTGTAGTTGACCATTTCACTAGGGTCTTTCCCCGGTTTCGGGATTACAGTTATAAATGCTGTATTAAGATCATGTCCCAGGAGGGCTCCATCCCTGAGGGAGTTGAAAAATTTAGTTAGATGAGGGGCCAGGGATGGGGCAAACTTTTTGTAATAACCCGTAGAAAAACCATCTGGACCCGGGGCTGATCCCTTCTTTAAGGATCGTATCGTATCTAATACTTCCTCCACTGAAAAAGGATCTTCCATAAGATCTCTATGCTCTTTAGACACTTTAGGTAGAGGAAGATTGTCTAAGAAGCCATCACGTTTTAGATGTGAGGGAGGGTCAATGGGTTTTTACAGCTTAGAGTAAAATTGGGAAAAGGCCTCCATAATCTTCATCGGGTTTTGGGTCAAGTCTCCTTCACGCGTTTTAATTTTGGGGAAAGCTAAAGTGCGTGGTTTGGGGGTAAGTTTAGTCGCTAATCTAGAGCCTATCCGATGGATTGGTGGTAGAATGTGGCTCCAGTCCATCTTAGATGTTTTTTTGCAGCCGAGGTCAGAGCAAGATTGAGGAGAGTACGGGATTTATCAAGATTGTTCAGGCACTCAGCAGTAAGAAGGTTCTTGTGTGCCCTCGCTGCAGAAAGATAGTCAGCTGTAAATTTAAGGACTTCCGCTTTCTGTGCTGCTTTGAGTTGGGAAGATAATCTAATGATGTGTCCGCGAAGAACAGCTTTGTGTGCTGCCCATACGTTCTGCGGGGAGACATCTGCCATTTGGTTGATACTGAAATAGTCTTTAATGGCTTTCTCAATATCCGTGCAATGTATCGGATCACTGAGGAGTGATTCCTGCAACCTCCATCGAGGAGGTCCTTTTGTGGGACCTGCTTTCTGGGCTACCACCGAAACTATTGCGTGGTCTGACAAGGGGGAATCCAAGATTTTTGAGTTAAGGATAGATGGGATCGTGCGGGCGCGAGAGAAGATGTGGTCTATCCTGGCATATGAATTGTGGGGTGTGGAAAAATGAGTATAGTCTTTTTTGTGTGGATTAGCTTCCCTCCATAAATCAATAAGTCCTTCCTCGAACAGGAGAGCTGCAATCTTAGCACTTTGTTTGGCTGGGCATTTAGATTTGGAATGTCCATTAGCTAGTCTATCAAGTCCAGAGTTAAAGGCGATCTTTGAATCACCTCCCATAAATACAGTGCCTTTAAGGTGGGTATGAAGTTTTTTGAGCATTAAGTCAAAGAACTGTCTTTGACCCTTATTGGGAGCATAATAGGAAACGAAGGTGTAGAGATCGCCATCTATGTGGCCAGAAACTAGCAGGAAGCGACCCTGGGGATCGACTACCATCTCTGGTTTGGCGAAACAGATCACTACTCCCTTGGTTTTATTTTCCGTGGAAGCCAGGAAGAATTGAGGGTAATGTTGATGTATGAAAGAGGGTTTATAGCTAGCCGCGAAGTGGGTTTCTTATAGCAGAAGGACGTCAGCGTGCATTGATTTATATGACTGGAAGACCTTTCTACGTTTTACCAGAGAGTTGAGGCCTTGTGTGTTGTGTGAGAAAATTCTAAGGGGGTGGTGTTTATCTAAGGTATTAGCCATAATCCAGAGGGGGGAGAACTATATGAAATATCTGAGCCTTACCGTATCCTGGAAAATCAAGACTGATGCGAGGACCAGCTACTGAGCCACAAGGAGTACTCCAACCTGGGAAGCTGAGCCAGAGATCCCCTTTGAGTCCTGAAGAACCTACAATCAAGTATATACAGGTAGAGAGAGAGGGATGGGAAAAAGAGATGAAATGGAAGAGAAAAGGAAGAGAAAATGATGAGCCTTTAAGTGTAAACAACCCAAAAACCAAAAATATCACATTAGCTTGTGTATAAATGAGATAGGGTCCCATACCCCATTCAACCCTAAGGGAGGGAGCGAGAGGTCGATCCTTCCCTTGCATCCAGTAAAACCGGAGCAGCCCTGAAGCAGTGGTACAACTTAGGTCCCAAGGGACTCGAAAGTTCTCTTGGGAACTAGAAGCAGCGCACTGGGTCCACCACAGCCCCAGCTCCTCTAAACCTATTGATTGAAGACATCAAATGAGTCCATCAAAAACTTATGACAGAGCGAACAAAATGTGTAGTTAACTTGAAAAACTTAAGTGTAATAACAAGAATGCACTTAGACACTGAGTATCGTGGCGACCCTGGAACCCCCTCACAAATGACGGGAATCCAGGCTGCCTCAAGCTCATCCGAGCTTGACAGTGGGTGGTCCCTCCCGCGAAGTCCCTTTTCCCAAAGCCCCTGGGCCATTCCAAAAACAACAAAAAATACCCAAAACTATGTCCCAGGAACCCTGGTTGGTAAAAGTGGTCAGATATAAATGAGAAAAAAAAATGATTTTGAGCTCCAGCAGGTGTTAACAAAGCTAACTGTTCTCTAAAGCATCCAAGCGAGCCCTTGGAGTGGGCCAGTGAAAAAGAACAAAAAACGGGCCGGGATAAGTCTCCCCCAGACTCCCAAGGGCTAGGAGACGCCACCAACCGACCACTGTTAGGTCTCTAACCATCATCAATTAGTTATGATTCAAGTCGGGAGATTTTCCTTTGATCTCTTGGAGCCTTGTTTCAGCCAGGAAGGTTGAAGAGGACTTGCCGGAGGGGGTCTCTTGGTGAAGGAAGGAATCCCTTTGCTTGTGTGAGACAGGGAGGGATTCTGATTGATTAGGCCCAATTGCAGAAATAGATGTTCGCCCTCAGCAAAGGTGGAAAAGCCCCAATTTCTGCTTTTGTATGTGAAGTTTAGTCTCAGAGGAAATGACCACCTGTAGGGAATATCCTTCCCTTGTAGCAATATTAGCAGTGGTTTGAGGGATCTCCTCCTTTGGACCATGTAGGGGGACAGGTCGGCAAAAATCTGTATTTTATGTCCGTGAATAGCTAATTCCTTCGTGTTTCTGGCTTTCCGCTTAACCTCCTCCTTCACGGCATAAAAATGAGGCTTCACAATTATGTCTCTTGGGAGGCCATCTTTGCGTGGGGGTTGTAGAGCTCTGTGTGCCCTATCCAATTCCAGGCGATATTCAGGGATCCCTGGGATGAGATCTCGGATAAGATCTTTGCCTGTACCTCTTGTTCAGCTTCCGGGAGCCCCCGAACCCTAAAGTTGTACCGTCTAGATCTGTTTTCAAGATCGTCTATTTTCGCAAAGGCCGTCTCGAGTTGATCCTGCATTTCTTGAATTCGTGCGGTATTCTGGTTAATACAAGCCCCAGCTTGGTCTGATTTTTGTTCAATATAGTCCAATCTGAGACCAAACTGCTGCATGTCAGCATGAATGGAGCATGTCATTTGAGCAGCATTCTGAGCTAGGCTTTTTGAAAGCATAAGGGCAAAAGCTTCCATCATGAAGGGGAAATCTGTGGGGGTAGGGGCCTCCTTCTTAGCTTCGCTGACTGGTAGCAGCAGGCCTGTCTGCGGATCCATCATGGGGTAGATGGTAATCCGGATTGCAGACTTAAAAGGAGTGATTTGGTGGAAGCTGGTGAAAGGTCCTGGGGCTGTGGGACACACACAGTACCTGGAGATTGTGGGGAGAGGATATCCTGGTCTGCTATAGACTCTTCAGCAGTAACCGCCATGCTGCGGTTCGGATGTGCGGCGGCCATCTTGGCATAGCTGAGGGGTCCGCTTGCGGCCATCATCTGACCGGTGAGGTTCCTCCTAGCGGTGCCTGAGGACATAGGAAGCTTCCCGGGGATTTCCCCCACCCTGCAGTGCCATTTATCCTGTTGGACGATCGCTCTGTCAGCGCACGGGGGACAGAGAAGGCTGTGGTGGCGCGGAACTTCAGATGCTGGTGGCCATCTTAGAAGCTGCTGCGCATGCGCTTGCCTATCAATTTTATGTGGGCTTGATATTCTGAAGGTAAGTATTCCCCCCTTAATATTTCTTGATAAACCATCACTAGTGAGGGGACTACTGTTTGATTCTAAAGAATTTGGGGGGTGTACCCGTCCGGGCCTGGGGCCTTCCCATTTGCCAGCGTAGATATTGTCTTGTGGATCTCCTGCTCAGTTATTGGAGAGTTGGAATTCAAGAAAAGCACAGGGTTGATTTGTGATAGGGGAACTTGGGCTAGGAAGTCCTGGGCTGAAGACAGATCAATGGGTTCTGGGCTGTATAGTTTGGTATAGAATTGTTCAAGAATTAGGCTGCTATCGTCTGCTGAGGAAGTGGTATTTCCTTGGGCATCTTTTAGTGCTGAAATATGAGTGGAAGTGTGGCTACCCTTACACAGTCTCGCCAACAATTTCCTTGACTTATTACCAAATTTGTGGCATTGTAAATCTAAGTGTTATTGGGGATTTTTTCCTGAGCGTTGGCCCACAAATCAAATTCAACTTTGGCTTCCCACCAAGATTTACGCTGCACAGGGAAATTGTTCTGCAACAACAATGTTTGTGTCGCAGGTGGTCGCTGGCTTCTCGTAGGGTTTGAGAAATTTTCTTCTAAACGAGGCAGCAAAAGCTATTTGCTTTGCAAAACAGCTTTACCAGCATACCAGTATAAGTTGGTAAGGGTACTATGTGCTATGTTTTTCAGTTCATACTCCGACCAGGCCTCTTAGTGACACTTTCTGCAGGTTGGGGTTGTGGGCTAGATAGTGGAGAAAGAGCCACATTTTTGTTGGTGGTAATGAGCTAAAGTCTTGTATATGGGCTGCAATGGGGCATGGTCTGAGATGTCATGAATGAGAGTTTCTGAAGTATATGTAATAGGGCAGAATTGCAGAGCAGGTAGTCGATCCTGGATAAAGTGTAATGCGGGGGTGAGTAGAAGGTAAATTATTTGCCTTTGGGGTGCACTAATTGCCAAGGATCAATGAGTTGTAGGGCTTCAGTAAAAGAGAAAAGTGGATTGACTGGGATTTGTGGGGGAGGGAGGGATGGGGGGTTTTGCCATGGATTTGTCTTCCTGTGCTACCATAACTGAATTGAAATCATCACCTATCACAAGGGGTAAATGCAGGAACGGGGCTAGATCAGTGGAGACTGACTGGAAGAAAGATTTGGATGGAGAGTTGGGGGCATAGACGTTGGTCACTACTAGGTCTCTGGTCGCGATACATAGGTAAAGGGTCAGAAGGTGACCTTCCGAATCATTTATCATGGACACTACTTTGCAGGGGAAGTTTTTATGAATAAGGATCAAAACCCCTGCCTTGCCTTTTTTCAATGCTGAGCCATACACTTTCCCTACCCAGAGTTTACACATGTGCAGGAAATCTTCCGTAGGGAGATGTGTCTCCTGTAGGAGGGTGATACCCTATGTTAATACCCTTAAATGTCCCACCGCCATACGTTTATGTGGGGAACGAAGCCCCTTGACATTCCTTGAGTTGATTCACGTGTTAAGGGTTGGGAGACTTTAAGGTGCAAATTGTACCTCATTAAACCGGTGGCGTAGATTGTGTATAAAGGTTGGCACAGGGGTATTGGAGTGGTGGTGGAGGGGGGCAAGGTATGGGAAAGGTGGGAAAGATAGAATCCTGGGACAATGTAAAAAGAGAAAAATCAAGTTAACTCGCAGTTAGAGAGAAGCCTGGACTTCACTTTCTTCCACACCTATCTCACCAACATAATGATAGCTTTCTGGAGATAGGGACTGTGGACAAAATGCAGAGTCAAATCAACCAGGTAGTCAATGCATGGATTGCAACAAAGGCTATGAGGGTCCTCTAGATGACAAGATTACAACATAGTAATACAAGCTGCACATCTCCAGAAGACTGTAGCAAGAACAAGAACAACAACAAAAAAAAAGAAACAAGAACAGTATAAGCATACATAAAGCAAGCAAAATATAGATAGAGCGAGAATCCTGAGGTTACTGTTAAGTAATAGGAGGCTAATGCCGCGTACACATGATAAGACCACAAATGTTCGATGGGAGCTTGTTGTCGGAAATTCCGACCGTGTGTAGGCTCCATTGGACAATTTCCGTCGGAATTTCCGACAAACAAAATTTGAGATCTGGATGTCAAATTTTCCGACAACAAAATCCGTTCTCGTAAATTCTGATCGTGTGTACACAATTCCAACGCACAAAGTTCCACACATGCTCTGAATCAAATACAAGATGGAAGCACTCGTTCTGGTAAAACTAGCATTTGTAATGGAGATAGCACATTCATCACGCTTCCAAATTTTAAAATATTTTAATACAGTGCATTCTCTTCTTCTTTATGATGCTAGAATAATGAAGCTGTTTTGCTGCCGATATTCACACAGAGTTCTGACAACCTGATTTCTTTATTATTTCTCGTGATCTCATGAATATTTTTTTTTTTCGTCAGATCTCCATAATAATGTTTAACATTTTTGTATAATATATATATATATATATATATATATATATATATATATATATATATAGTTTATCCAGATCTACTATTTTTTTTTTTTTTCTAGTGATCTCCATAATTTTTTCTTTCATTTTGTGTCAAGTTACCACAACACCATTATTATCTTGTATTTTTTAACCTCAAGGAGGATGGTGTTATGTCCCTTGTTAATTTGACATTGTATTTTTGAAATGTACCTGCCTACTCACAAACAAACTGTCCTTTTTATAGTAAAACACATAGGCATTTGTGAAAAATAAATAGCCATTTATTATGGGTCATAACAAAATAAAGAGGAAGGCAAAGCTGGAGAAACTGGTGAAATTTGCGAAGCCTTTGTGCCCCAGGGCAGACATCAATTAATTTACAGTCAAAATTGGTGGCCTGAGGAGTCCTTATAATAGTGAGCACAATCTGGTCCAGGACTACAAGAGATCAGGAACAGCAGCAGATGACATATCTATCCCCAGGCTGTGGTCTTACACAGCCTGCGTCTTTCATCAGACCAGACTGAACCCAGGCCATCACTTTCTTGTCTTCCTTCCATGCTTCCTTCCACGCTTGCTTCCAAGCTGTGGCTCTGGTGTTGTAGGTGTGGCAGGAGGAGGAGGAGGAGGACCATGGTTGAACACAAATGTGGCTTTGGCTTGTGAGTTCGCCCCTCAACCCCTTATTTAGGGCTTGTAAGATAACTTCCTCACATAAGAGGCTTTGGCCCTCCTCCATTTCCTGCATTTTGCAGGCTGCCATGTAGGTATAGTCGTCTTGATTATTGGGGGGGTTCTGAGGGCCGCAGTAGCCTTCCGAAATGCTGCCTCCTCCAGATTACTCCTCTTCCTGAGACTTTTTTTTGGAAGGCGGAGGGGAGGGATAAGGATTCGGGCAGGCTACAGGGCCCGGCCACCTCCTGGCTGCCACTTTCTACAGCCGCCTCCTGGCTGAGACTTTCCTGTGTATGAAAAAGGGACAAAGTTGTATTTTTGGTTCATCAATCACACACAATTTTCAGCTCATGACTGTTGCAAATTGAATGTTAATAAATAGAAAAGACTATCATTCTGACCCCAGCATTTTTCATTCTTTCCCAATCATTTGTGGCCACTACTGTCTATTGATATGTAAAACACTTTGTAAAATCAGAAATTACTGATCAATAATAACATCTAGTTAAAATCATTAATGATTTGACTAGAAATATGTTGAACAATGCTATTCCTGACTCAAGCTGAGCTCCTCCATTTCTTCCTAGCTGGAAGGCCCAGGTTGGACATCGGAAGCCTCAGCTGAGGTGGAAGGAAGCCTTGAAGAAAGACTGGAGAGTGCTGGCCTGGGTTCAGTCTGGCCTGCCAGAAAATGCAGTCTGTCATAGTACCACAGCCTGGGTACATAAATGTCATCTGCTGCAGCTCCTGATCTCTGGGAATCCTGCCGTGGGGATCACCGGCTTCACAAATTCCACCAACTGATCCAGCGCTGCCTTCCTCTTTGTTTTATTGTTATAAAAGGGGTGGTTTACCTGCCACAGACAAGGCAGCTCCCCGTACATATCAATGAATATGTGGATAAAGTACTCATCATTGAATAGATCCATTTTCTCTTCAAGACACAACACAAGACAAACCCTAATGTCAGGCTAAACTCTCATAATCTTGTCCCAATATAGGCCTCAATATATAATCAGTATAGGTCACTGATGCACCAAGTTAAAATTGTACCTTTGTTCTAACGATCAGTGCTTCCGATACTCCTTCCTCCTCTCACAGATCGTACGTACGACGCAAGCGTGTTACGTTTTATATACACTGCACATGTGTGAAACTCCGCCCACCTCTGACGTTCTTTCTAGTCTATTCCCCACCCCATGTCTTTCGGCGCAGTGGGAAAGCACATGGCGGAGAAAGAGCATGCAGAGGAGAGCAGCAACGACTAAAGCCCGGAGCCATGAACATTCCGATCCCGGAGGAGATTTAAGGCCTCAAATATATCCTTTATAGAGATGGTGGAGATGGTGGACATCTTGAAGAGGGCCGACTATGATGGGAAGCATGGACCTTACCCAAACCCAAATGTCAGAAAGGTCAAGATCATGGCTAAAGTTGTGAGAAGTCTGCACAGGAATTTTGGGGTATGACGATCCAAGGATCAATTGAGGAAACACTGGTCAGACCTGAAATTGAGGGAGCAGGATCAGTACAGAAAGATCAAGAGAGTTCTTTAAAAAAGTAAGTAGTTGTCGTGTGTTCCTATTATTATTATTAATTGCATACTGCTCCATGTGATTTTCTTTACTGTTGTACAGTTTAAAATGGCAACTTTCAGGTTCGTGGGCACAGTAATCGTTCGTAGTAAACATCATTCGTTCGCCCACTTATACAACGTTTTAGGCAGATACAGGTTAACTACATTTGTTCAGGTCTATTTGTATTTAAAGAAATTTATGACATTGTTGTCTAGATGGGTTTATACTAGAATGGAATGCAAACTTGATTCAGTGTAAGGAGAGGACACTCAGCAGCTGTTTACACATCTGGACGCCGGAGCACTAGTGTGGGACACCAGAACAAACTTTTTAGGGTGTCCCACACAGGTGCTCCAGTGGATACTAGGGGTGTCTCCATGTGTGAAAATTGTACAAAAAAGGTAAGTATTCAAGCTTTATAAAGGGAAAAAAATAATGTCTTCAGCTTGGAACTCTGCCAAAAAAGACAATTGTACGACACTTCCAGGCAATGTTTCATATTACTATTTCTTGCCTCAAATATCTGTGTGCTAAGTATACCTTTTTTTATTCACATAGGGGAGAAAAGGCTTGGGACATCTGAGGACACCAGGGACCCCCCACCTCCTAAAGAAAAGCAAATTCTTTGCACACCACACCACAACCAGAAGATGTGGAGGAAGGAGAAGTCTATGAAGTGGGCAAAATAGTGACCACAACAGGTGAGTGTCTGAGACCACAGCTTCAGGTAATAGATGTATGCCTGCATATTTATAATACATGGTGTATTTTTTTATTTTAGGTGATGTGGATGTTGTGGAAGAAGAATCTCATTTCACAAGTGCAAGTGCACACGTCCTCATCGGGGAGATCATGGTGTGCAATCGTGATTTATAGAAGATCAAGGAAGACATCAATGATGTGGAAAAAAACCTCAAAAACATCATTGATGTTTTAGGCAAAATCTAAAACACCCCAAAAGTCTTCTAGTTTGTTTGTGTTTTTATTATTTCACACATTTTTTAGAAAGCCAAATTTTGAAGATGCACACAGTGTGTCAACATGTGCTGTCTGCCATCACTGGATATCAAGGTACGCGTTTTGGGGGTGCAACCACTTCCTTGCAACTAAATTAGGAGAGGAAGGGGTTGCACCCCCGAAACACGTCCATTGATCCCCCATGATGGGAGCTAGCACATGTTGACATTAGGCATGGGATCAGGAGGGAAATCCCCATTTTGACTCTCAATTTGTGTGCATCTTCAAAATTTGGCTTTCACAGGGGTGACATCACCCCATCTGATGAAGGCAATATCAACACAGTTTGGACATGCTAATGTCTGATACTGCCTTCGCTTTGTCAAAGTTGAACTTTGTAAGTTCCTGAGTTGTGTATTGTTTTATGGTTTTAAACATGCCTGTTTTAACACAAAAAAGACTATTTGTACTGTCAAAAACAAAAATGCTATTACTAAAATATGTTGGTTTGTTCACAGAGTAAAAAGTTTTCTACTCAACAATGTGTGGCTTCTTCTTTCAATGCTCAGTATCATTTTTTGGACTAAGTTTGTGTTTACACTGAAATGGGGGTTATGTACTAAATCCACTTTGCACTACAAGTGCACTTTCAGTGCAGTTTCAAGTGCAGTTTCAAGTGTACTTTTGCAGTGCACTTGTAGTGCAAAGTGGATTTTTCTTTAGTAAATAACTCCCACAGTGCTTTATAATTTGCCACAATCATGCCATTTTCGTGACTCTGCAAAATTAATTCATGGTGCTGAAAATTATGTATATTTTTAACAGTAATGCATTACATACATTAACAACAAAAACAAGGTGTGTGTGTTTGTAATGTGTATAGCAGACCCACAACATAATAATAGTTAGCTGAAGAAGAGATTGTGACCTCATTTATCAAATAAATTACGTTTGTACTATTGAAGAAAATGGCCAAAAAAAAAGCCCATTGGAGAACCTAGGAGACAGCTAAAAGAAACACAAGCAGTAAATCAAAGGAAATATTATTTCGGTTTAACTAAAAAAAAAAATATTTTTAAAATGTTTAACATTTTCTGGCATATCAATGGCCCCCCTACCCGCAAAGTACTCCATATATTTTATACGGACCTTGCGTGCGCTTTGGGGGTGCAAGTGCTGAAAACCAGATACAAACCCACAAGCACAAACTGAAGAGCAGTAACAATCGGAAAAGCACGAGTCTGAAAAGCATGAATCGTCTCTCACCAAACTTCTACTAACACAAGATTAGCAGAAGGAGCCCAAAGGGTGGCGCACTTGCTATTGAACTTCCCTTTTCTAGTGCTGTTGTACGTGTTGTACGTCACCACGTTCTTGAAGTTCAGAATTTCTGACAAGATTTGTGTGACCATGTATATGCAAGACAAGTTTGAGCCAACATCCATCGGAAAAAAAACATGGATTTTGTTGTCAGAATTTCCGATTGTGTGTACACGGCATAAGAGTTCCCAATAAACTAAATTATAAAGAGGACCGAGCTTTATGGCCCTGATAACAGTTCCAATCAACTGTGCTTAGCTGAGGTTGTCTGAGTAGCAAAGCCTCTTGGGTGGATCTTTGTGGGGGCTACGTTGATCTCTGGGGCCCTCTGGGTAGCGGTTGGTCTCCATCGGGCTTAGCTCATGAGAGATGTGTAGATACGTTTTAAGGTAGGAGGTTGCTTCCTCAGGGTGGGAGAAAGATTTGGATTCCTCAGACTGGTCGGTAAGGCAGCGGATAGCTGGATAAGTACATTTTCAAGAAAAACCCTATTTTTCTTGCATATAGATAGGGATGGAGCTGTGTGATCCCACACACCTCATTTAAAATTCCATACGATTAGGGATGGAGGTATACTAGAGGCTATCATGGAGTCTGTGATCTTATATTCCCTTCCTATGCAGTTCAAGGGGAACTTTTATGTCAATCATGCATTTTTTTTAAGACCCATGTTAATACTAAATTAATACTCGTATCGCACGTAGCAACTTTTTATAAATTGTCATGTTTGTCTGACCTTTGTGATCCCTTTCTGGAGGGCTGGCCTGTGTTCATTACCCGGGAGCTGCGTGGCACATTGGGGGTCCTCCCTCTTCCCTCCCATCCACCTTTGGTTGATGTGGGGGATTGGGCGGGCCAGCCCACTGCGCATCGGCGCCATGCCTTCCTGCACCATGCGCATGGCGCCCTCTCTGGGCATTCTGTTGCTGGTGTAAATGGGATTTTAATCATGGTCAGCACATGGGTAAATGTGTCTGTCATGGACAGCTCTGGTCACTCCGGCAGGAGGTACTTCCCCCTTTTTTTTGTTGTGCCAGCATGACGCTAGGAGGAGCCCATTTGGTCATGATGAGCACATAAGGATCCCCATTTCACTCTACTAGATCTCTTGGTAGCACCTCCAGCAGCATACTGCACAGATCTGTGGATCGTGGTTCTCTGTCACAGCTTTAGGTAATCACCTGGATGGGCTTTCTGCCTATGCTTTTCAGTGTTTGATTGAAGACAGCATTGGCTGTCCTTCATAATTTTTCCTATATCCTCTGCACTCTTCCTTTTGCTCTGAGCAGGTATGCCCCCTTTTTTTCACTATTTCCACACTTCACTTGTAGCCACTTTTTATCTTGGTGTTGGGCTCCATTTACTGTTTAATACTTTTCAATAATATAACACACCATGATATATTCTTATGCCGCGTACACACGGTCGGACTTTTCGTCTACAAAAGTCCGACAGCCTGTCCGACATACTTCCGACGTACCTTCGGCGGACTTGCGGCAGACTTTCTTACGAACGGACTTGCACACACACGACCACACAAAAGTACGACAGCCTAGTACGCGGTGACGTACACCAAGTCCGACGAGACTATAAAACGGAAGTTCAATAGCCCGTACGACACCCTTTGGGCTCCTTCTGCTAATCTCGTGTTTATCTCGTGTTAGTAGAAGTTTGGTGAGAGACGATTCGCGCTTGTGAGACTCGTATTTTTCAGTTAGTTTTAACTGTTGTTCAGTCTGTGCTTGTGAGGTTTGTATCTGCTTTTCAGTGCGTTTGGTCAGTTGGCATTGAGAAATCTTTGTTTTATTGGCCGCTCGTTCCTGATTTTCAGGTCGTTCTTCACAGGCCTTGCTGTTCTTCAGTGCGTTCTGTTTAGTGCGTTCTGACCAGCCGACCGTTTTGAAGCCATGTTACCTGTACGTACTCGTCGTAGAGCTCGTGCATTGTATGTGCTTGGTGCTGTAGTTTATTCTTCAGCCCAAGACCAGTCCATGAACAGGGCGAGGAGGAGTTCATGGACCAAGAATTGGTTGCTTCAGCGTGACCAGTTCTGTCACATGCCTTTGCTCCGTGAGATCCGTGAGAATAATCCTGAGGATTTCAGGAACTTTCTCCGGATGACGGACCCCGTTTTTGACCGTTTGTTGGCTTTGCTGACCCCCTATATCAGCAGGCAGGATACCTGCATGAGGCAAGCCATCACTCCGGAGCAGAGGCTGGTCGCTACCTTGCGGTATTTGGCCACAGGGAGAAGCCTGCAGGACCTTAAGTTCTCGACAGGCATCTCCCCCCAGGCTCTGGGGATCATTATCCCAGAGACCTGTTCTGCCATCATACAGGTCCTGCAGAAGGACTATATTAAGGTAAGATATTTTTCTTTTATTAGCATCACATGTTCTTTTATGTAATCTTTGATAATGTGATGTATTTCTTGCTTCAAACACTACTTACCATCATTGCAATATAGTGTGAATGTCCCCTTTTTATCCTCACACATGCTGGAATTTTTTCCTGTTATTTTTTGTCATGCATGTATATTTTCCTTCAATAACCTTCCCAGCATGAAGTGATGGGAACATATCCACCTAGTCTACTCATTTGGAATGTATTTTGTTTGAGTGTATTTAGTGTGCTGCTAATGAGCAATTATCTAGATTTCACAACCCCCCCACCCCCCCCCCCCACCTAAACTCACTCCAAATAGTGTGCTGCTAATGAGCAATTATCTAGATTTCACAACCCCCCCACCCCCCCCCACCTAAACTCACTCCAAATAGTGTGCTGCTAATGAGCAATTATCTAGATTTCACAACCCCCCCACCCCCCCCACCTAAACTCACTCCAAATAGTGTGCTGCTAATGAGCAATTATCTAGATTTCACAACCCCCCCACCCCCCCCACCTAAACTCACTCCAAATAGTGTGCTGCTAATGAGCAATTATCTAGATTTCACAACCCCCCCACCCCCCCCACCTAAACTCACTCCAAATAGTGTGCTGCTAATGAGCAATTATCTAGATTTCACAACCCCCCCACCCCCACCCTCGTTAAAATTTGCTGGAATGTTCTGTGGTGTTGATTTGTCTAAAGCAAATATATGTTGCACTTTGCAAAATGCATGTGCACTCTACAAGTGCATTTGTTCCAGTGCTTTAGTAAATGAGCAGAAGCTCTGCTGATTTCCATCATCAAATCATATGCAAGCCTCAAAGTGTTTTCATTAATTGCCCTTGCATGTGATTGTGTACTCCTTGCAACATGAATGCCTTTTTACATTACCTCATTTACTGTAAGCTGGTTAGCAACTGCACCTGCAGAGTGCGACAACTGCAGTCTTGTAGCCTTTTTAGTCCCTAAATTCCTGCGTGTCCTAAAAGTAATTTTTTTTAGGGATTTCACAACCCCCTAAAATGTAATCAATGTTCCATCAGAGGGGGTGAGCAATCTGATAAGTGTGCCTTTCCATATTAGTTATTCCAGAACAATTAAATTATTGAATGTTATACTGATGCTGGGGAATAATGTTTTTAATTGTCTAATATTCTTGCAATGTTAGCTTCAAAATTAATTGATTTTGGTTTTCTTGTTTGATTTCCCAGTTTCCTTCAACGCCACAGGAATGGCAGACTGTGGCATCCCATTTTGCCAGCCGTTGGGACTTTCCCAATTGTGGAGGGGCTATAGATGGGAAACATGTCCACATTGTGCCACCACCCCATTCGGGGTCATATTATTTTAATTATAAGGGGTTCCACAGTATTGTTTTAATGGCGGTGGTGTCGGCACACTATGATTTTTTATATGTGGACGTGGGGAAGAATGGCCGGATGTCGGATGGAGGAGTATTTGCCCAGACGGAGTTCTGCCAGCGTCTCCAGAGTGGTGGCCTGGGATTGCCACCTGATGAGGATAACGTGGAAGGACTCCCCTTTGTCTTCATTGCCGATGAAGCCTTCGCTCTCAGCAAGCACCTCATGAGGCCATTCCCCCAAAGAACCCTCACCCCGGAGAGGAGGGTTTTTAATTACCGGCTGGCCAGAGCTAGAAGAGTGGTTGAGAATGCGTTTGGAATTCTGGCCAGCCGGTTCCGCCTGTTTCAAACAGCCATTAATTTGGCGGAATACAAACTTAATTTTATCATTTTATCGTGCTGCATTCTGCACAACTTTTTAAATAAGCATTCTCCAAATTATATAGGCACAGTTGGGCCTGAGGCCGGACAAATAGAAGCCAACCTTACAGGCCTGGATACTGTCCGTACTGGCTTGGCCCCCCAAAGTGCCCGTCAAGTTAGACAGCAATATGTTAATTATTTTATGGGTAGGGGGGCCATTGCAATGGGCCAGGATATATAATTTTTGACAATAAAAAAATTATTGATGAAATCTTGCATTATATTTATTGCTTGCCTTTCTTTTGGGCTGTCTCCTAGGTTATGGTCGAGCAGTTGTAGTGCCAACTGTATTGTAATTTTAAATGTCTAAATAAGCTCCATTGCCACTGTAAACAACTTTTTTACAATTATAACTAAAATGATACTGAGCCTTGAAATAACAAACCACACATTTATTTAATTCCTATAAGGAGATGTTTTTATTAATGGTTGTTATGCATTCAGTTCTGCATTTAGTATAAAATGTTCATAGACAAAAATAGAATGATATCTTAATAATGTAGCAAAATATAATTATATCTAAATATTTATACCTAATCCACAAAAAATATTTTTGGCTTTTTGATTTTCACAAACAGGCTTATTTTTTTGTTTTGGGAAAATCAAGTTTTGTTTTGTTTTTTTTTTTTTTAAAGCAATTTTTTTGTTTATGTTTTTTTTTTTTATCAAGTTATTTTTGTTTTTATTATTTTTTTTAATAAAGTTTGTATATTATTTTTTTTGGTTTTTTTAAAATCAAGTTTTTTAATTTTTTTGTTTTTTTAAAATCAAGTTTTTTAATTTTTTTTGTTTTTTAAAATCAAGTTTTTTAATTTTTTTGGTTTTTTAAAATCAATTTTTTTTTTTTTTTTTTTTGTGTTTTTTTGAAAATCAAGTTTTATTTTTTTGTGGATTTTTGAGGTATTTACGAGAAACAGCCCTCCTTTTTTACATTAGGTTAAACAGCCATTTATGTTCTGCCAAAAAAAAAAAAGAGAAGGCCCAGAATGGGGTCAGCAAAACAGGAAATGAAGGACATGATTGATGTTTTGGGGTTTAAAAAAGGGCATTTAGATTCGACCCAAAACATCAATCATGTCCTTCATTTCCTGCTGCATACGATCCAGCCGATTCCGCATTTCATCCATGTCCT